>NC_047146.1:22368194-22389610 GCF_009829125.3 Periophthalmus magnuspinnatus
ACATGTCTCTTTTAAGGTTCGACAGAGCACGCTCCAGTCGAGCGTTCTGCTCCATCAGCTTTGCATTCTCCAAAGATTTTTCTTGCAGTTTGGATTTTAGATCAGCAGTGTCCTTGCGGAAACTTTGCTTTTCGATGTTCCATTCTTTGGATTTTTGGCTGGAGTCTTCTCGAATTTGCTTCAACGTGGCTTTAATTTCAGTGACCTGTTTCTCCAGTACTTCAATATTGCCGTTTTTGGTCTGAAGCTGGTGTTTTAGCTCATCTGACTGATGTCTAATTGCTCCTCTCTCCTCCTTGACTTGAGCCAGTTCAGTTTGGAGTTCTTGGATTGTTTTTTTTGTTTTCTCCATTTGAGTGTTTTTCAGGACCATTAACTTGTCTTTCTTGTGCTTTTTCACAAGCTGACTTATTTCTCCATCTTTGAACTGAATCGCACGTTTCAGTTCCACAGACTCTCTCAGTAAAAGTCTATTCTCCTCTTTGACCTTGTCCAGCTCAGTCTGGAGTTCTTGGGCTGCTCTGTCCTTTCTCTCCATCTGAGTGTTATGAGTGAGAATAATCATTTCTAGCTTTAACTTCTCCTCCTGGTGCTGATAATGGTCTTGTTCTCGAAGATTCCTCAGGTCTTCGAGCTCTTGGAGCAGATGTTTCTCTCTTGCATCTAAAGTTTGAGCAACTTTAGAGGCCATTTCGAATTGAGACATGACTAAGGCCATGCCCCACTCCTCTTCCTCCTTAGACCTCACATGGTTTAGAGGCCCTAACTGCTCTCTCTCCAACTCCTCAACAGTTAGAAAGGCGTGACCCGCCTTTTCAGAAGGTCCAGAGGTGTGGTCTGCACCGGTGGATGCTATCACCGGCTTCTCGAGCTGCTCCTCCTCAAAAGATGGAGAAGGACCCTCCTCAAGAAGGTTTGCATTGGTGGATGTTATCCCCAACTCCTCCATCAAGTTGAATTCCTCACTGTAGAGGAGTTCGTCGTCTTCGGGAGTATAATCGCTCCAGTCTTTGGTCATGTTTGCTGCTCTGAGTTCGGTCGCTGCGTGCTCGTTCGAGTGCTAAGTTGAAGTGATGCTGGGTTTGTGCTACACTTACAGACTTCTGCATTGAATCTGTCGATGTCATCACAAAGCCACGTGTTGCCAGGCGATGTCACGTGTTGCCAGGCGATGTCACGTGTCGCCAGGCGATGTCACGTGTTGCCAGGTGATGTCACGTGTCGCCAGGTGATTTCACATTCCACATTTGAGCATGAGTGTGTTGCTATACTTACATATAAATGCCAATATATCACTGATTTATTAATATAATTGTTTATTATAGCAGAACTAAGTAACATATTTACCTCATTAAATGTTTTTATAAATCCTTGTGATGGTTAAATATGTATTTTTGGGGTATTTGAAGCGTCTGTTGTCTCCACCTGCTTTTGTCAGAAAACCAGCCCTGAAATATGGCTGGCACAACCCAAAGAGAGTTCTCCTGTGAATACCTGTTGTTTTTTTTTTTATTTAAATAATTAGCAATATGTTTCTTTAAAACAAAAAAACAAAAAAAACAAAAAAAAGAGAAAGAGAAAAACCCAAACATTTTTGAGTCTGTTCTCTGACAGTGTATTCTCATAACGGAGCTGTAGGGGGAACTCTATTGTGGAAAATGTCTTAAATCTGCTTTAATATAATTCACCAACGATCCAATCTATTCTTAATCTTAAACGCTGGCTGTCCACAGTGCAACAGGAGAGCTGCACAAGTAATAGTTATCAAATCAAAATCACAATATGAAAAAACACGAGATTCAAAAAGGTGCAATTACTTAAGCTTTTTTTTAAATAAAAAAAAAACAAAACAAAACAAAAAAAAACAACACAGAAATATGGTGACACAGTGTTTCTAGATGGAGAACATTTAAGAGTGAATTATTAAGAGCATTACTGATAAAAATATGAAATCTTTTATTCATTTTCATTTAATGCCACTGTCTTTGTTATAAAACATCTTTTGTCATGCATTGAAAATATGCACAGTAAGACATATTGAGCTTTAAAAGTACACAATTTTTAGTGGTCACTATTATGATCGATGGGTTTAAATGGGTTAATAAAAAAAATAAAAAATCCCAAATTGTCAGTATCAGTCAGTTTTAAGAAATAGTTTGTATAAGTGAATGAGACAAAGTGAAGGCGCAGACCAAAATAAAGTGGAGTGATTATAAATATATTAACGATTATTAGAGACCCTTAAGATGATGTGCACCAAAAAGCATTACGCTGGGTTAAATTTAAATAACTTTACTACTCTGTAATTTGAGAGAATTTTGAACATCATCTTCTGCCCAAAATGCATCTTTTACAATGCATCACGTGACAATTTTCTCTAAAGTTTAGAGAAACTTTAGAGTTTTAAAATTTAGAGTCTGTAATCCAGTGTTTGGTTTTGTTTTGTTTTTCTTGGAAACCAGGTCTTTGGGGGTTAAAGGTCGCGGACCCCTTGTATAATAATAATGATATTATATATAATATATTATTATTATATATAATATAATAATAATATAATTATAATGAAAACTACTATAACAGAAGTTCATAATGAAAGTAGAGAGCATAAATAATGTCTGATCTGGAGCGTGGCTCAAATATTAAAAGTGACGATTGTGCTGTGGAGAGGGGCTGATGGTGAATATATTATTTAATTATTATCTATTTCTGTTTATTTTACAATTATTTTTCATGTTTTATATTGGTTTGTACTTGTATACACATGTTTATGCCTACTTGTTTACACTTGAGTGTGTTTATATACTTTATTTGGGAGCTGTGCCTGATCTGTGTGAGTGTGTGTTTGTGTGTGTGGGTGTGTGTGTGTGTGTGCGTGAGTGTTTGAATGGGTGAGTGGTTCCTTGATGTAAAGCGCTCTGAGTGCCTTGAAGGTGGAAAAGCGCTGTATAAAAATGTGACCATTTACCAGCACCTTGTTTCTATGGAGACAGCTAAGTTTAATGCCATACTGTGGAGTCTTCCAGCCAAGCAATAACATCTAAATGTAGGCAAGCACGTGACAGGTCCTCCACCAGAAAATGTACATAGTGCACCTTTAAGTATTCATCACATTAACGTTAATTTTCAATCCCACGTATTCTGCTCTGGACTATCCATAGCCCTGCCCTCTACCCACCTGCTAATGTGACGTGGCCTTACATATGTCTGAGAAGCTCCTCACACAGAGACATATGGTGCTTCTCCTCCATACGAGCAGGAACACACTGGACTCACATGTACAGCCAGTCACAGGAGCATGAGGCTGATTACAACCAGAGCAGAAGAGATGGCTCCGACAGCCAAGTGCTCTCTAATGCACAGGCGTGGCCTCTGAGACTAAAACACATTCAGCCTAGGCAAGGCAAGGCAAGGCAAGTTTATTTGTATAGCACAATTCGTACACAAGGTAATTCAAAGTGCTTTACAGAATAAGAAAGACATTAAAATCACACAAATCAAAACATAAATAATCACAAATAATCATCATAAAATTAACATTAAAAGAGAAGAGTGCAGAATAAAAATCTTTCAGTCGTATGCACAGCTAAACAGAACCGTTTTGAGCCTGGATTTAAACATTGTCAAAGTAGAGGCCTGTCTCACATCTTCAGGAAGACTGTTCCAAGTTTTAGCTGCATAAAACTTAAACGCTGATTCCCCATGTTTAGTCCTGACTCTGGGCACCAGCAGGAGGCCGATCCCTGAAGTCCTCAAATTGCGAGATGGTTCATATGGCACTAACATGTTGGAGATATACTTTGGACCTAGGCCATGGAGAGACTTATACACAAGCAGAGCTGCTTTAAAGTCTATTCTTTGAGCTATCACAGGATCACAGGACTTATGTGCTCATACTTCGTGGTTCTAGTCAGGACCCGAGCAGCAGCGTTCTGGATGTACTGCAGCTGTGTTAAGGCTCGTTTGGAGAGGCCAGTGAGCAGGCCGTTACAGTAGTCTAACCTACTGGAGACAAATGCATGGATAAGTCTCTCCAAGTCTGGCTTTGACAGTATACCTTTGATTTTTGCAATGTTTTTTAGGTGGTAAAAAGCTGCAGATGTTATTGATTTGATGTGGCTGTTAAAGTTCAAGTCTGAGTCCATTATTACCCCTAGATTTCTAGCCTGATTTGAAGGTTTTAGAGAGAGAGACTGGAGGTGACTGCTGACACTTTCTCTATGTTTCTGTGGGCCAAAGATGATGACTTCAGTCTTGTCTGAGTTTAGCAGAAGAAAGTTGTTTTGCATCCACACACTGATCTGTTGGATGCAGTGGCAGAGCCTAGCATTTTGTTCATCCCCTGAGCTACCTATGCACAATTGAACAAGGTATACAAAAAATATTTAGAAAAAGTCTTGTCACTGTCAAATTATAATTATAAAATTGACTTAAAAGCAACCATTTTGGACACATATCTCCTGGTATTTCTCCTTCCAAAACTACAACTATGGGCACACTTTTTTATTATTTGGAAATATGTTTTACTGCATTGCTAAAAGGTTGGATTTTTTTTTTTTTTTTTTTTTTTTTTTGTATACAAAATACTGTTGTGAGTTGTGTCCATTAACAGACTAATTGAATTTGATGAGCTCATTTTGCATGATTTAAAAGCTTACACTCATTAAGTTGCCATGGTTTCTGCTGAAATGCTTCATATATTACACTTGTTTTTAGACTATTTCTCACTTTAAATGTATGCTGTGCTCTATATGGATAACCTTCAAGTAGTCAACTGTATGAAATGTAATGTATAAACCTGGGATTCCCTTAATTGTCTGAATACATTGGTTGATATATAGAGTGCAGAGGTAGAATCAACAATTAGTATTCAAGTATAGACTGTAAATATAAATGGACATAGCTAACCTGCTAGCCACCACATACCGAAAAGGAAGTGAGCATGGGCGCACTTCTAGCTCCATTCACAATGCTTCCAATGCTATTGAAAAACTCCAGCCCTTGTTTCCATAACTGCTGCTGTCAGGCTCATTATTTTGGTCTTAAAATGTTCGTATTAACCTGCTCTACATGATCCTGGTATATTTATTTTACTATTTTCTCTCTAAATCAAGATATGTACATTAATAACACACCAATGAGGCATCTTCTTTCCTTGAGGTCGATCCTGCTAGCCTTAGCAACAGGTTTGATTGACAGCATTGCTACGGATGACTTCACACTCACTTAGTCCACTTCTTTATACAGCCTATGTATTCAAGTAACGGTAAAAATATGTCAGTTGTTCTTATTTCAGACAGACACATAGTATTTTCTATTTAAAATTAAAGAAAATTCTGTAGTGAAATCTTAAGATGCATAAGTGAAATTTGACCTTTACATTGTTGTCAACATAAAGCTTTGTCATTTACTCATATTTACTCATAGAGGGTATTTTTAATGTTACCTTACTTTATGTAGTATGACCCATGAAAAACTACTGCTACTTAGAAGTACAATTGCTTCAAAAAGTTACTAAAAGTGAATGTTTCTGATTATCACCTTTGCACAAAAACAATAAAGAATACTCACTGTATCTCTCTCTCTGTCTTTCCCTCCCTCTCTGCCCTTCTCTTCCTCCCTCTTCCTCTCCCTAACCCTCCTCTCTCTCTCCACAGTGACAAAGACAGTGTGTGCGGAGCAATGTGACGGTCGCTGCTTTGGGCCCTATGTGAGCGACTGCTGCCACCGCGAGTGTGCTGGGGGCTGCTACGGGCCCAAGGACACTGACTGCTTTGTGAGTCGATGCACACATACACACACAACTAGCCTAGCATGTGAACTCAAACAACAAACACAAAAAAAATCTGTCAAAATCATTGTGAATACACCTACTACAAGATGATACTGATACAGAAGTTGGTATATGTACAGCCTATGGACTAAACTAACCCTAATTTTCTTCCACTTGAACTGAAAATGCATGCATAATCAAAAATGTCTGTAAATACATTTTTTTTTTAAACAAATGAATAAATAATGTATACAAACACCCCTTTCAGACTCAGTAAAGCGCAGCAAAAGTACTATTTGTCCTCTCTTAGGCCTGCACCAACTTCAATGACAGTGGCGCGTGTGTGACCCAGTGCCCACAGCCGTTCGTTTACAACCCAACCTCATTCCAACTGGAACACAACCCTGGAGCCAAGTACACCTACGGCGCCTTCTGCGTCAAGAAGTGCCCACGTAAGCCACATGAAACGCACAAACATCAGTGTACTACTAAACAGGAGAACACAGGCAAGACATACTACAGACTGTGTAAATTGAAAGCAAATATTAAATAACTAGCTCTTGAGGACAAAATAATAATAATAATAATGACAATAATAATAATAATAATAATAATAATAATAATAATAATAATAATAATAATAATAATAATAATAATAATAATAATAATAATAATAATAATAATATTTTGGGAGGTCAGTATTTATGTGTACATTTTATTTTCACTACTGGGACATTTTTGGTTATTTTTTGGCTAAATGATGTAGACGGTTGAATTGATAACTTCTAAGACTCATTGCAGATGTAAACTAAGTAATAAAGTGTTCATTTCTCCTTTTTATTTAATGCAGCTCAAGATTTTTTATTATTTTTTTTGTACATATAGTACATATAGAATAGTGTTTGCGGTTTAAATCTGCCATTTGCGTCAGCGGCATAAATTAGTTTCAGTATGATCGTTTATGGTCTATATTTACTCCAGCAATATATCGCACTTCAAAGTTTGTTATTATGACAGGTCTACTCTCTAAATGAGCATTGGAGTATCCTGGAGAAAAAAAATGAATTATTTGGGGCAGTTCAGTGTTTTGTGAGAAAGGGATTTATCAATTTCTGTCACTGCTTTCGGGTCTATTGGTGTAAAATTTGATTCAGCATAGGTTTTACTCCAGATACCCTTCTTGTTGCTAACCTCGGCACTATCCACACTATTATTATTATTATTATTATTATTATTATTATTATTATTATTATTATTATTATTATTATTATTATTATTATTATTATTATTATTATTATTATTATTATTATTATCTAGATTTGGTTTGATCCTGCTCTAGTTCTGGTTTATTTCCTGGTTTATTTTAGCTTCAGTTTGATTTGATGTCTGTTCATAGTGTAATAATTTATGGCACAATATTTTGGAATTCTGACTAAACAGAATCTCACAAACCACATTGTATATTTCACATTGATACTTTAATCAACTTTTTCACAATATTCTTTTCACCAACTTTGACCTCCATGTGCTGTTTCAAACCTCCACTATCTCTACTGCCTTTGGCCTTGTTTGCAGATAACTTTGTGGTAGATCAGAGCTCGTGTGTCAGAGCATGTCCCAGTAACAAGACGGAAGTGGAGGAAAACCGCATCAAGATGTGTATCCCCTGTACCGACATTTGTCCAAAAGGTAGGCCCTTATAATACATAGAGACTTTACTTCAACACGATAGAGCTCTGGCATAACACGTTTTGTTTTCTCTCAGCGTGTGACGGTATAGGCACAGCCAGCCTCCAGGAGCATCAGACTGTGGATTCGAACAACATTGACAAATTTGTGAACTGTACTAAAATAAATGGGAACCTGATCTTCCTCATTACGGGAATCAAAGGGTAAGAGATGAGAGTGTTGAGATTTGAAAATGATGCAAGTGGAAGTAATGACAAAATGAATTTCAACTCTGCATGACTCAAGAAAATCTCTTCATTTTATAATGGGGCAAGGTGGAATTTCAGGATACGCATGAGATTAGCCGTATAACTTTTAAAAGAAGTTCAGAAATCTTTTCATTTAAAGTATTACCATTTTTAAGTGGTTACATGATCATGATTAGTTTATTTATGTCTGTTCCAAGCCTGAAAAGAACAGTGCACCAGATATAAAAATATGTATCCTATATGTTAATATTGTTAAAGATTCATATGCTTCCAAAAAGAAGAGCTTTCACTGGGCAAGGGCAAACGCTGCAATTTTCTGCAGTATTGTTTTTTAAAACACTCAGCAATGGTCTGTGGGTTTTGTGTCTATTACCACGGAAACCATAGTTATCCTGGGGATAAACATCCGGCAAAGTTAAGTCATTAAAATCCAACATCTGCTCCAAAATGTAATAAATGTTTTCAAGTCCTGCAATTCCCCCAAGCTGTATGTAAATCAGTGCAATAGTTTGTGTTGAACGTGTATTTTCCATAACATTTTCCTTATATTTTGTTTTAGTATTTACAGGAGTGTATAATACATATTTAACTACCACTGTACAATGCAATACTCTTAGTAATCTTAAAAGGCAGGGAAACTGCTACCCTAGTTATGGAAAGAAATGCCTCAAATTTTGATGTATAAGAGTTGAGGATTTTGTTGAGTGAATGAATGGTGCACCACATAACTTTTCTGCTAGAGGGTCTGCCACCTGCTTATATCCATGGAGATGTTATTGCTTTGCCTGGAATGTTCCACAGTATGGCATTAGACATCTCCACAGACACGCAGGTTGCGCACAAGGCCATATCTATGGAACTATGACCTCACTGTTTTTCAAGGTATTTTATAGCAATAAAAGCCATGTAATTGAATGGATGCAAGATAGATAATACTGTGGAGCATTCCGGGCAAAGCAATTACCTCTTCATGAAGAAGACCAGTTAGCGGATTACTCACGTGAAAGTTACACAGTGCATCTTTAAAATGCCAAATTCAGTTTAGCTTGAAATCCACAAAACAAATTGAAGGTGATTTTTATGTCAATTTAAAAATTGAAAAATGCATTAAAAGATTTTTATTTTTTTATTTTTTTCTCAAACCTTGCGTTAAGTTACTTATAGATACACACTGTCATCCACAGGGACGTCTATCACAACATCGAAGCTCTGGACCCAGAAAAGCTCAATGTATTTCGCACAGTTCGGGAGATCACAGGTAAGGCAGCTGTGCATCCCTCTCCTATGAACACATAAATAAATAACAACATATTGTGGCTATCTTCATTATAAACAGACATTCCATTGTGTGAGCTTCTTTGTGTGTTTTTGCCCATGTCTTCTTCACCTCTTTCCTTTGAGACCATCACACCAAGGACAGAAACATAAGATGAATTCCGTATGAGTCTTTTCAGTGTCTCTTTGCTGGCTGTCCCATGGGTAGTCCCTATTCTTAAGTCCCCATGTCCCAGCTCTCCCTTCACGCTCCATGAGAAGGCTCCTGAACATGTGGATCGCATCATTAATCCAAAAACCAGTTTCAAACACACACACATATTGTATATAAACTATAGTGAGCTGCTGGTGCACTGTTATCCTTACAGACTAGACTGTAGACAGACAAACATTTCTCTAGTGTGACAGTCCCTCAAGAAATCAGGAGGATTAAGGCTGAGGTATTGTTTGTGACATTTTGGAATTACAGCAGAATGAAATTTCTTAGAGACAACATGCCTCCTGTATGGTAGAAAGAGTTAACATTAGGGTTTCACCAGTACTGATACTGGGATGGAACAGCTCTGATCTTATTTATTTATTTAGTAAATTGATGTTATCAGAGAGGGCAATTATAGCCTAGAATGTCTCATAACAGTTTAACACTTTGGTAAAGGTTAATTTTGTTTTCTGTTTTAAACTTAGAAATAGCTGTTCTTTTTGTCAGACTGGAGCGTTTGTTTATCTGCTTTACATGTTTCGGCTTCTTCCTGTAGTTATGGTGTAGTGACGGGTCTTGTAGGATGCTTTACATGTATTTTCCAGACAGTAGGACTGTATATCTGTTCAATCTGAAAGCAACAAATACCACGGCTGGATCAGAGAGGCCATTGAGATCCGCAAATGAGGTCCGAGAAGCGTAAATTGTGACAAACGAGCGTACACCTTATCGCACACCTTTTGGGATGCAGTCCTGGAGATGGCGTCAGACAGTAGGGGGCGCTAGTCTTTGCACTGGTGCATAAACAGAAACCTAAAGCCAAAGTATACGTACCTATACTGGGTTTTTGTACAGTGCATATCTAGTTAATATTGTGGTTACGATGTATAAAATCGCTGCATGCCATAAAGGAGAAACATGACTTTGACCATAGAAAGGAAACTGACATACAATGCTAAATATTACACTATTAAGGCATAAATTAATTCGTATTATTGTTTTGGGTCCCTTGGTTTCATCAAACATTGTATAGGCCAGTAATATTTAATACAGATGGAGGGCAGCGAAAATAAATTAGTTATACAGTGAGATGTTGGGTCTAGTCACTCACAGAAATAATCACATTTGTGCATTTACCTTTTAGATATTTCATGGCAAAGAACAGTGTCAGTCAAATGGGAAATCTGAGTCTTGCCCCCCCATCTGGTCCTATGACATCATCACATTTTAGAATCTGAAATCCACCGATAGCTTTTGACGAGTAGGAGACGAACCATGGCCACAGTGAGCTAGACACACGCGTCAGCTCTGCTTGTCATCTCTCCGAGCTGTCAGTGGAACCTGCGTGTGTGACCCCGAGGTCGCTGCTCCCATCGCTCCTGTTTTTAAATGAGCTTCCCTTTCCTCAGCACTACCGCCACGCTGTATAATTCACGATTCTTCTAATTTCTCTTGCTCTTTTCCCTTATTTTCAACAAAGGTTACGTTACATGTTTCAGTAGGCAAGAAGCTAACGCAATTTAGCACAAGTGGGTTGACACAGTGTTGTGATTCGGAATATAATCACCAGAGCCAAACCTCTCTTAACCTTTGCTTAGCGCGCATGGCCTTTCTCTTAAGTTAAGTGGCTGTGTGTAATGTGCTGTGTGTATGCGCGTGTCACTGGTGTATGCTGTGATGGAGCGAGGTCAGTGATCTTTACTCCCTGTTTCTAGAAAGAAGTTGGCCTAAAAGCACATTTGAAAAAGAAGGTGTACTGACTTCTGACCCCTGTATGAATGCACATCCATCTTGCATAGATAAAAAAAAAAATTTAATGAAAGCACATTTTGGCAACATGGTATAATTACTACACTTTAGCCTTAGTTTATTAAAGGGCCCATATTATGCCATTTGTTGATCTATGTTATAATGTTTCCTCATCAAAAACATACCTGGAGTTCTATTGTGTTTCATTCGCACATGTTTAATGCACAAACCCTGCATATTTAGACTGAGTTCAAAACACAACTGCAGGTATGTTTTTAAAGAGGTAACAGTATTTTAACGTGACTTAAAGCTCACAAGACTCAATTTTACGTAATACCGGACCTTTAAGAATAATTCAGGCTTAATTAAACACGAACAATAACCGGTGCCCAAATTTCTGACACATATATACAAACCTATTGATATATTACAAACCTTAGCATTAGTTGAAATTTAAATAAAAGGTGAAACAATGTGTAAAGGTTGTATAAATCAGCTTCTTTCAGCTTCTTCGCTGAAATGTCCCAGGTTTAATGAACAGAAATTCAGCTGCAAAAGGCATAGCAAGAAACTAGCAGTAGACATTTTGTGTCTGGGCTTTCTTCTTGTGTTCAGATGTTTCCATGGAGGTGGGATTGAAAAAGTTTCCGGAGAGGTCCTCTTGTTCTGTACTTGTTAGGAGAGAATGGGGGGTTGCTCCTGTCTTGATGCAGCTATATAAGTGCTGCTAGCTCTGCGTTACAATGAAACAGACGTGGAATCATATAGTTTGGTGAAGAATACAAACTAAACCCGTCTAAGATCAATTAGGCCAGCTATCATTTTCCATTTTCTTTTTCGGCTCAATATATACTTAATATTCCTTTGTTGAGTTGACTTTTAGCGATACATGTAAACCATTACATCTGATTTCTGTGATTTATTTTAAGAAATTATTTTTCCAGACCAAGGTTTAGTTTGTTTTCATACCTGACAGTTTCGACTGGTCACTAGAGTGGTCACGTGATGTTGTGTCCGTTCAGCCGATTTAAACAAGTTTTAGCGCTGTATTCCTGCCAGTGGAGGCTGAACAACAGCGCCATCTGCAGTCCGTCTTCTTCTTTAAACCAGACTTTAAACTGGGATGAGGGGGCTTTTTTAGTCTCACACACCTCACTTCCTTGCGACTTCTTCAGGACAGTATCCCAGGTGTGTGAGAGTAAAAGAGCCTCCTTGTCCCGGTTTAAAGATGAATTCAGTTGTTGTCCTGGATACACCAGTAGGGAGACAGCTCCAAAACCTGTTTAAATCAGCTGATCGGACACGTCACAGCAACATCACATGACCAATGAGGAAGAGCGCTAGTGAGGAGTCGAAACTGTCAGGTATGAAAACAAACTAAACCTTGGTCTGGAAAAAGAATCTATAAAAATAAATCAACAGAAGAACAGATGAGCCTCATTGGACACATTTCTTCAGCCATTTTGATATGGAAAGGCAAACTTACAGGCCAAAGACAAAATATTAAAGAGCCATTTTAAAATTCATTGTATGTTGTCTTCCAAACAGTTAAAAATAAAATCCACAGATGAACTGACGCATGTTGCCAGATGCTTTTGATGATCGGATTTCTTAAATGCATGTAAACAAACAGCAGATCTAACTATTGCTTGTTTGATCATTCTAGTTATGGATGTATGTTTTACTGGCTGTGCAAATGTACCCACCATTGGATATGCCGCACTCTGCTTATCAGTGTTAGTCAGGATGTCAGTGCAGCAGCTGTTTGTCTTTTCATACTAAGGTCATTTGTGACATTCTGCTCTTCCTCGTCTTTCATTATGCACCTCTTCCTTTATTCATCTTTTCACCTCCAGTCTTCCACCCCACTGTGCCTTTTTTCCAAGGACTCAATTTGTTTATCCTATAAGGTTGGCTGGAGAAGTGGACCCCCTACCCTCCCCTTGTAAATATTTCATTATTCTGAATTCATTATTAAAATTCAAGCATATCTACCCTCACAGATCTCCATTTAAACTTCTAAATCATTTAAGATCTATATAAAGGACATGTGAATTTATAAACCGGACTGAATGCTCTATACCAGTGGTTCCCAAACTTTTATGGGTCTTTTGTAGTTTCACCAAATTTCATTCTGTTTTAGTCTTATTTTCAAACTGGTTTACTCAATAAGTTTTGTTTCTACCTTCTTCCGTTGTCATTTAGGTTCACTGAAGATGATACACAGGAAAGGTCAAATACTTAAGATTATTGTGAATGTTTTGTTCAGTAAGGCTTGGCTGGGATGAAAATGAATTTAAAGCTGGACAAAACAAGCTAATTCATAATGAAAAAGAAGGACAAATACCCAATCCCTGTGTAATATTTTAGGATTAATTTGGACTAAATCAAAAAAATGAAATTCAATATAAACTCTGTGTTGAGTTCAAGGACTGTTTCCTGGCTGTGAAAACCTTGGCGGTCTTTAAATGAGCCCCAGGTGCTGTCCTTTAGGTTTTTTCAATGCACTGAATTCCAAAAGCTGTTTCTATCTCTTCTCCTCTCCCTTTCTCTCTTTCCTCATCTCTTCTTGCTTTCTGTCTCTCTCCCTTCCTTTGCTCTCCTCTCCTTTTCTTACTCTTTGTAATCGCTCTTTCTCGCTCCTCTCATCTGTGTCTCTCCCTTCCTATCTGTCTCTCGTATTATCTCTCTTTTTCTCTCTGCCTGCCCACCCTTATCTCTCCTCTCTCAATTTCTTACTCACCATTTTTCTTTGACGTGCTCCTCTCCCTTTTTCTCTATCTCCTCTCCCTTCCTCTCTCTTTCCCTGCTCCCCTCCTCCCTCTCCTCTCTCTTTTACCTCTCTCTTTTCCTGCTCTTCTCTCTATTTCTGTCCTCTCTCTCGTACCTCTCCCTTTCTCTCTCTTTTTCCCCTCCCTCTTAGCTCTCTCTTTCTCTCCATTTTCCCATTCTTCTCTCTCTCTTACCTTTCCCTTTTTTCTTTCTTTCTTTCTTTCTTTCCTCCCTCTCCTCTCCCTCTTATCTCTCCCTTTCTCTCATTTTCCCTGCTCTTCTCTCTCTCTCCTCTCCCTCTTACCTCTCACTTCCTCTCTCCCACCACTCTTCTTTTGCTCTCTCTCCCTATCTCATCTCCCTCTTACTTCTCCCTTTTTCTCTCTCTTCCTGTCTCTCTCTCCTCTCCCTCTTGCCTCTGCTTGTCTTTCTCTCTCTCTGTGTCTGTCTCTATCCTTCTCTCTCTCCCCTCCCTCTCACCTCTCCCTTTCTCTCTCTCTTTACCCTCTCTCTTAGCTTTCCCTTTCTCTGTTTTTCCCTGCTCTTCTCTCTCTCTTTCTCCTCTCCCTCTTACCACTCCCTTTCTCTCTCTTTCCCCACTTTTCTCTCGCTCTGACCTCTACCTTTCTTTCTCCCTCCACTCCTCTCTCACTCCCTCTCTACCTCATCTACCTCTTACTTTTCCCTTTTTCTCTCTCCCTCTTGCCTCTCCTTGTCTTTCTCTCTCTATCTCTCTGTCTCTCTCCTTCTCTCTCTTCTCCCTCTGATCTCTGCCTTACCGTCTCTATCCCTGCTCCTCACTCTCTCCCCTCTCCCTCTTACCTCTCTTTCTCACCTGTCCTCCTTACCCCTTTCTGTCTGTCTCTTTCCCTGCTCTTCAGTCGCTCTCTCCCTCTCCTCAGTCTCTCTCTCCTCTCTTTCTCCTGTCTCTCTCTCTGTTATTTTATTTAGAGTGTGTGAGAGCCGTGCATCAGACTGACAGCTGACTAAACTGGTGATTCATTAGGATGTGTTTACATGTCTGGCTTGTTTCCGTTTAGGTTATCTGAACATCCAGTCCTGGCCCGACAACATGACAGACCTCAGCGTGTTCTCCAACCTGGCCACTATCGGAGGCAGATTACTGTACAGGTACACAGCTCACCGTTACGAGCCGCTTTGTCTGGCTCAATGTGAACTTACTCCAGGTGAATGAGGCTCCCTGCTGGAAATGGGGAACGCAGCCAAAACACAGCACTCTGGAAATGCATTGCACACATGACAGTAGTGTGGGTTCTTCTGAAATTAAATATTAAGACATGTGCAGGAGAAGTTATTAGTTATTTACTCAATTACTGTACAAAGTTCCAATGCAGAGCGCTTTTCCACTTGAAGGCACTCAAAGCACTTTCCCAGCTCTTCTCTCTCTCTCTCTCTCTCTCTCTCTCTCTCCTCTCCCTCTGACCACTCCCTTTCTCTCTCTTTCCCCACTCTTCTCTCCTCTCTCTTACCTCTGCCTTCCTCTCTCCCGCTGCTCTTCTTTTGCTCTGTCTCTCTCTCTATCTCTTCTCCCTCTTACTTCTACCTTTTTCTCTCTCTCTTCCCCTCTCTCTCACCTCCCTCTGACCTCTCCCATTCTCTCTCCCGACGCTCTTCTTTCGCTCTCTCTCTCTATCTCTACTCCCTCTTACTACTCTGTTTTTCTCTCTCTCTCCTCTCCCTCTTGCCTCTCCTTGTCTCTCTCTCTGTCTCTCTCCTTCTCTCTCTCTCTTCCCTCTTATCACAATCAGAAAGAAATATCAGATAAAACATCCCAATAGAAGCTAACGCTATAAATATACAAAATCAAACTCACTACCTCCAGTACAAATGAGTAGAACAATATGAGTAATATGAGCCTAAAGATGCTATACAGGCCGTCATATTATTACCGTTTCTCCTCTCGCTTCTCCTCTCTCAGTGGCATCTCCCTGCTGGTCCTGAAACAGCAGGGCATCTCCTCACTCCAGCTCCAGTCCCTAAAGGAGATCAGCGATGGGAACGTCCACATCGCCGACAACAGCCAACTCTGCTACTGCGACACCCTCAACTGGACCCAGCTGTTCAGGACGACCAAGCAGAAAGCCCAGATCCGTAGCAACCGCAGTCCCAAAGAATGCTGTGAGTAAAACAATCAATAAATGAGAGAAAAGTAATGCATATTTATATATATATTTGTACTCTTAGTATTGGAAATCATATAACTTCTATTCACCTTATGCCGGACGTTGCCGTGGGCACTGCTGTCGTCTTTGGGGTTGTATTTTGCATGAGGCCGCTGATCTCGACAGCAGGTTTTATACGAACTACAAAGTTGTTTTAAAGCAGGGGTCTCAAACTCAAATTAGCTGGGGGCCGCAGGAGGCAGAGTCTGAGCTTATCAGGTATTCCACCAAAAAAGCTTTGTTAAAATTTTCTCAAACGTCATCGCTGTTTTCAACATACTTGAGGAAATATGCCAATTCTTGTGGATTTTATAGATGTACATCGTTATTTGTTGATTCTTTTGCGACGGGAGTACACAGCGTGAGTGACACATGGTAAAGCCACACTAATATTAAACTTTCATATTGTCCTGCAGGCTACAAAATATCCTCTCGCAGGCCGCAATTGGCCCCCGGGCTGCGAGTTTGAGACCCCTGGTTTAAAGCCTCCCAGAGAATTGGTGCAGTGTTGACTTGAAGTGGTGGAAGAAGTATTCAATTTTCATACTTGAGTAAAAGTACATATACCAGAGCCAAAAAAAAATAAAAAATACTTAGTAACACTTGAAAAAATGTGTTAAAATTTTTAAAATATTAAAGTATCTGTTTAAAAATGTACTTAAAGAGAAAAAGTTAAAGTATTTTGAATTTGCTGATTTTTTTATTTACATTTTTTCTAGCTGGTTTTAATTGTATATTTTTGCTGCTTAAACTATGACTTTGATAAAAAACAAAACAAAAACAAAAAAAACTACCTTCTGCTTTTTCAGCATTTTTCAGGCAATAATAAAAAATTAAAAAAAACTTTTACTTTTTTATCCAGTTCAAATATGTAATAGAGTAAACAGTATCGACTTTATAAATACACTTAAGTAAAGTACAGGTACCTATGATTTATATTTACATACAGTACTTAACTACTTTTACTTTGTTACAGCTAATGGTTTGTTAGTGCACATGAACAATGAACATTTTACACAAAACAACTTACTTAATATCAGATTTTAGCAGCAAAACTTTTCCCAAATTCACCATCACAAAGAAAGCACAGTTTAGTAGCATTTAGGACAAAAGTGGGAGGGGTGGAATAAAGTAAACTGACTAGCTTCCATAGACTAGTTAACACTGCAATAAGCATCTGCAAAGAAGAATATTCAGCGAGTCTAGGGGAAATAGCCACATGTAACACACTGCGATCAAGATAAAATGGTCTAATTATGGTCTTGTTTTTGTATTTTTATGATAGACAAAAATGTAGCAACTTAAGCAAGTGTGGAAGGCAAAATTGTTGTCTTACACTTGACACACACTACACTTTTAAACTTGAATGTGTATTGTAGCATTGCTTGTAACATTTCTGTTCACTTATTTTCTTAATTTGTCTGTTCCTCAAATGTCAATCTTTCTTCCTGACAAACAAGAGCCAAGTGTTAATAACCTGTCTCTGTTCTCAGTGGGAGGGATTCACAGCAGGGTGTGGGAGTAGTCAAGGAGACGGGTGAACCGAAGTAGGATGTGGTCAACACTACATTATAATTTCATTGTTTATATTTAGGCATTTGATTGATATAATGCTCAACTGGACACTCGAGTATGCTTAAATTGCTCTGCTCCTGGTAGTAGTAAGCGACTAGCAGCCACATCTGCTCTGGGGTAGACTGACGAAAACGAGGCTGCCAATCTGTGCCATTGGCCGTCCAACCACCATCAGTATTCACACACCACACAGGATGGATGAAGGGTCTCGCCCAACACCGCTGCAGCCCCACTATGACACCTGGTATTTTCAGCATTTTCCCAAACAAGTACTAACCAGGCCCAATCATGCTTAGTTTCCCGAGTTGGTCATAAGTTTAATGACAAACTTATGATCAATTCGGGAAACTAAGAAGAAAGAAGAAGAAAATATTGTCCACTCAAAACTAGGGGTGAGACGACACCTTGTGCCACAAGATCTCACAAGATACAATTGGTACAATATTGTGCACACAAGAGGAAAATGATTTTGTGAGTTTTTCCCCCTGAATTTACATTTGCCTGGGACAATAAAGAGTTAAGAGCTGGTGAGTTTTACAGTTTGAGAAGCTGTAGTTCCAAGAAGCAGTGCTACGATGACAGCAAAAAGATTACATTAAATAAATGAAAATAGTGATTCAAGAATAGTGAACTGGATTGTGCTATTTATTATAAATGATATCAAAAACTTGTCTTGTCCTTTTTTCGTGAATCCAATCTCACGGTGTATCTTGTCTCAGGAAAAAATTGTCTCATCTCACCCCAACTCTAACCTTGCACAGCAAAATAGATTCTTACGATATTTGTGAGTTCACAAACTTCATCTTGAGACTCTCACTGTAAGGTTAAGCAGGCAGGCGGACCAGTCACAAAGCAGTATTGAGGTTGATGCAGAAGCCAAAGGCAAAGCGTCTGAACAAATATGGCAACGCCAACAGAGGTACTTCAGCCTACACTAGCACAAATACAGACTATTTTGTTTGAGAAAGAGACGCAGAAGGTAACACTTTGTGTATCTGTGGACAGGGAAGATGACTGTGCTTTTCTCTCAACTGGATTTAACCAGTTAGATTTTCCGGTTTGTTCCGCTGTCATGGCGCTTCGGCCAATCAGATTCAAATAATCATCATGATGTTCCGTGTTTTCCAAACACTTTCAATGAGAGCCGCTCCAGATTGATAACGTGTAGAGTGCTGCACATATAAATCAGGCGTGAGCCAGGTTACCCCAACTCATAACACAGCCTGCTAACTTAAGAGCATCCTGCATAGATTTTTCATAGCAATTTATCAACAGAATTTCTTCTCTGGTTGTGTTAAAATGTCCCATTTGTGAGACAATGAATATGATTCACACTGCAGTAAATAATTCACACGTTTGATAAGTCATCACAGGCCTTGTCATTTCTCTAATAGATAGACAGAGCCAGCTGCTGTGAATGTACAGATGGAATCATGTGTAGATTGACTACCAAAGGAGCAGATGTTTCAAGATGATTGGACAAAATAACCATCTGAGGCAAAAAGTGTGAAATTTCATAAAACATATCATGTTGTAATAACACAGATGGCTGTATTAATAGAATCACAGGGAGCCATTACATCATGGAAAATACCATACTATGTATACTCTATACCATACTGACACGTTTTACAGAAGAAGATGTCAAATAGAAATAAATCAGTTTGCAGACTCAAATGTATAGTTCAAGGTATCATTAGACCAGTGCATGCATCCATTGTGTTCTTTGGCAAGACACTTTACTCGCATAACTTGTATATGAATGTAGTGTGTGAATGGACACCATATTTCTGTCAGTCAGCCCCAGGGCAGCTGTGACTTCAAACATGTAAACATGGCTTACCGCCACCAGGTTTGTGGAGTGAATGAACATTGTCCTGTCCTGAGCTTATCAAGCTTGTAGAGGGAAATATAAATGAAAGGATCATTTTAAATGTGCATAGCTGTATTAAGTCATGTTAGTGTCCATCTTCTATCTCAAACCCAAACATTTACACTAGCAGGCCTAGTCAACTGCATCACATCCCACTCAAACTTTGCACTCAGCGACACTGCTAACCCTATAGACATCATTTGAAATGTAGACATTAAGAGCATAATGCTTAAAAAAAGAACCGCACTTCCAGCGTCTGGCTCTGAATGTAAATTCAGTGCACAGGGCCACAGTCTGAGTTAAAGGTCATATGTGGAGCTGTTGTGGACTCAGTGAGGAGACAGAGCAGTGTCTGAATACCACAATCCAGGGGGCGCCACAGGTCCTGCTGTGAGCTGGGCTACACTTAAAGAGCCTGTGTGGATAACTTTAGCAAATACACTCAACAAGACAAGCAACAACCTGACATCATGTGACTCTACTAAATATAGGAAGCAGAAAATAATAATGTAGGAATGAATCATTGCAGTCTGTTGATCTATGTCTGTTCTTCCTTCATTTTTTGTAATGAAATAGTGAGCTGTTAACTACTATTCAGTCTTGTTTGAGGATTTCAGAGGGATGAAAATGAGCAATGTAACCATAGCAAACAATTCAAACTAAATAGGGAATAGTGACAAATATGCAAAATGGCGCCTACAAATTATTATATTATATATTTATTTATATAATTTATTTATTGATGTATTTATGTATGTATTTACACATGTAATTTTTATTATTATTATTATTATTATTATTATTATTATTATTATTATTATTATTATTATTATTATTATTATTATTATTATTATTATTATTATTATTATCATCATCATCATAGATTTTTTTTTATTTTTTATTTTATTTTTTTTTATCTTACATCTGAAACAAACTAGTAAACTGTTTCCTTTTATGTATAGTAGGATAGAAATATGCCTGTTCATATTAATATTACTTTACACACTTAGTCACCATTTTGGACATTTTGCTCTGCCTCAGTTATTATCAAATCAAACTTTATTTATAAAGTGCTTTTCATACATATTTTTAAACTGTGTCTTTTGACCCCAACATGGATGCTTTTGTCTTTTACAACATCCTGCTCTCATCCTATGTCCTTTACAGATCACAGCTCCATGATTCCACATCCTTCTGTCAAAACCTTTTAGCATTCACACCGTGCGTGTGCTTTTGACATTGAGATACACCCCCTGGCTCACATCTGGCCACTGCTTAAAATATAGCAGCAGTGCCTACTCCTCGCACATATTTTAAAGAGAAAAGAGCAGAGGTAACAGAGGAGAATGGATTTATAATAGACTGTTTAAAGGCATTTGGTAGAGGTTCTCTGACAATGTTCTTTCCACTATTTGTAGAAAACGGAGATCAAAACTAAACAGAGATCTCGAAACAGAATGCAATGATTGGGTTTAAAACTATGAATAAATGAAAAAGACATTTTTATTCATGTCTGCTAGCTTTTTCAGACGCGGTTGTTGATGTTAGTGCTGGTTAGTAGTAGTGGGCAAACACCAAGAAATAAGTCACAAATTGATCTGAATGAAAGAAAACAGGCTCATGTTAGAATACAAATGTGTGTAAGTGACTGCAGAAAGAGATGTTTCATGTTTCTGCTCACAATACGTCTGTGCTCATTGGAACATCAGAATCAGAAATGGCATCATAAGTGAGCAAAATTCACAAACTAGGAATCAGGAATAAAAAAAGAAAGAAAGAAAGAAAAAACATAAACTGAGCCTGTGTGTCCAACCTTTTGACTGGTGTTGTTTACATTTACACTACCAGTCAAAAGTTTGGACACCCCCTCTCATTCAGTGTTTTTATTTTATTTTTATGTATTTATTTATTTTTTTTACTACAATCTACATTTTATATACATACAGAAGACAACAATATACGGAATAATGTAGTGAAGTTAAATAAAGGTGGATTTGAATTAGAGAATTTTAATATAAAATATAATTTTATTATAATTTTATAGATGAATTTTACTTTTTTTTCTTTGCTACATAATTCCATA
>NC_047146.1:23628554-23697337 GCF_009829125.3 Periophthalmus magnuspinnatus
CTACATCTTATTAGGCCCGAGCCCCTACAGGGCGTAGGGCCTATTGCTTCCGCAACGATGAGTGCTTCGCACTCATCGTTGCAGACTGTCTTCACGAAGTTGCGCGCGAAGCGCGCAACTTCGTGGCAGCACCGCGACCTTGCACAGACTCCTGTGTCCTAGCAACCCATGCCGTAGGCATGGGTTTGCATACTTGTTGTTGCTAGCATGTCAGCGTCAACATTGAGTCAATGGGCTTCAATGTTGACGCTGACGCAGCGCGAAGCGCTCATGTCTCCAAACACACTCCTGGCATCGAGCCCTATCCAAGCCCCCATGCCGCAGGCATGGGCCATACTTATAACTGCTAAAATGAATGGAAGTCAATGGGAGGTCAATGGCGGACCCCGACGTCATGGCGAATGACGAGCGCGTTAGCGCTCGTCATTCGCCATTGTCCCCACGGTGATGTGGGGAAGGTCCAGAGCTTTCAAAAAAACGTATAATATGTGTTTCTAATGTTATCGGATATATTGTTTTTGCTAAAAATATTATTATTTTTAGGCCCGAGCCCCCTACAGGGCGTAGGGCCTATTGCTTCCGCAACGATGAGTGCGAAGCACTCATCGTTGCAAACTGTCTTCACGAAGTTGCGCGCGAAGCGCGCAACTTCGTGGCAGCACCGCGACCTTGCACAGACTCCTGTGTCCTAGCAACCCATGCCGTAGGCATGGGTTTGCATATTTGTTGTTGCTAGCATGTCAGCGTCAACATCGAGTCAAGGGGCGAAGCCCATTGACTCGATGTTGACGCTGACATGCGTCAACAGAAGTGAATAGCAGGAGTCGTCCCCCCCTGCACAGACTCCTGTATCCCAGCAACCCATGCCGTAGGCATGGGACATACATATTTGTTCTTGCTAGCATGTCAGCGTCAACATTGAGTCAATGGGCGAAGCCCATTGACTCAATGTTGACGCTGACGCAGCGCGAAGCGCTCATGTTCCCAAACACACTCCTGGCATCGAGCCCTATCCAAGCCCCCATGCCGCAGGCATGGGCCATACTTGTTACTGCTAAAATGAATGGAAGTCAATGGGAGGTCAATGGCGGACCCCGACGTCATGGCGAATGACGAGCGCGTTAGCGCTCGTCATTCGCCATTGACCCCACGGTGACGTGGGGAAGGTCCAGAGCTTTCAAAAAACGTATAATATGTGTTTCTAATGTTATCGGATATATTGTTTTTGCTAAAAATATTATTATTTTTATTAGGCCCGAGCCCCTACAGGGCGTAGGGCCTATTGCTTCCGCAACGATGAGTGCGAAGCACTCATCGTTGCAGACTGTCTTCACGAAGTTGCGCGCGAAGCGCGCAACTTCGTGGCAGCACCGCGACCTTGCACAGACTCCTGTGTCCTAGCAACCCATGCCGTAGGCATGGGACATGCATATTTGTTCTTGCTAGCATGTCAGCATCAACATTGAGTCAATGGGCGAAGCCCATTGACTCAATGTTGACGCTGACGCAGCGCGAAGCGCTCATGTCCCCAAACACACTCCTGGCATCGAGCCCTATCGAAGCCCCCATGCCGCAGGCATGGGCCATACTTATAACTGCTAAAATGAATGGAAGTCAATGGGAGGTCAATGGCGGACCCCGACGTCATGGCGAATGACGAGCGCGTTAGCGCTCGTCATTCGCCATTGACCCCACGGTGACGTGGGGAAGGTCCAGAGCTTTCAAAAAACGTATAATATGTGTTTCTAATGTTATCGGATATATTGTTTTTGCTAAAATTATTATTATTTTTTTTATTTTTTTTATTAGGCCCGAGCCCCTACAGGGCGTAGGGCCTATTGCTTCCGCAACGATGAGTGCGAAGCACTCATCGTTGCAGACTGTCTTCACGAAGTTGCGCGCGAAGCGCGCAACTTCGTGGCAGCACCGCGACCTTGCACAGACTCCTGTGTCCTAGCAACCCATGCCGTAGGCATGGGACATCCATATTTGTTCTTGCTAGCATGTCAGCGTCAACATGGAGTCAATGGGCGAAGCCCATTGACTCGATGTTGACGCTGACATGCGTCAACAGAAGTGAATAGCAGGAGTCGTCCCCCCCTGCACAGACTCCTGTATCCCAGCAACCCATGCCGTAGGCATGGGACATACATATTTGTTCTTGCTAGCATGTCAGCGTCAACATTGAGTCAATGGGCGAAGCCCATTGACTCAATGTTGACGCTGATGCAGCGCGAAGCGCTCATGTCCCCAAAGACACTCCTGGCATCGAGCCCTATCCAAGCTCCCATGCCGCAGGCATGGGCCATACTTATAACTGCTAAAATGAATGGAAGTCAATGGGAGGTCAATGGCGGACCCCGACGTCATGGCGAATGACGAGCGCGTTAGCGCTCGTCATTCGCCATTGTCCCCACGGTGATGTGGGGAAGGTCCAGAGCTTTCAAAAAACGTATAATATGTGTTTCTAATGTTATCGGATATATTGTTTTTGCTAAAAATATTATTATTTTTAGGCCCGAGCCCCTACAGGGCGTAGGGCCTATTGCTTCCGCAACGATGAGTGCGAAGCACTCATCGTTGCAAACTGTCTTCACGAAGTTGCGCGCGAAGCGCGCAACTTCGTGGCAGCACCGCGACCTTGCACAGACTCCTGTGTCCTAGCAACCCATGCCGTAGGCATGGGTTTGCATATTTGTTGTTGCTAGCATGTCAGCGTCAACATCGAGTCAATGGGCGAAGCCCATTGACTCGATGTTGACGCTGACATGCGTCAACAGAAGTGAATAGCAGGAGTCGTCCCCCCCTGCACAGACTCCTGTATCCCAGCAACCCATGCCGTAGGCATGGGACATACATATTTGTTCTTGCTAGCATGTCAGCGTCAACATTGAGTCAATGGGCGAAGCCCATTGACTCAATGTTGACGCTGACGCAGCGCGAAGCGCTCATGTTCCCAAACACACTCCTGGCATCGAGCCCTATCCAAGCCCCCATGCCGCAGGCATGGGCCATACTTGTTACTGCTAAAATGAATGGAAGTCAATGGGAGGTCAATGGCGGACCCCGACGTCATGGCGAATGACGAGCGCGTTAGCGCTCGTCATTCGCCATTGACCCCACGGTGACGTGGGGAAGGTCCAGAGCTTTCAAAAAACGTATAATATGTGTTTCTAATGTTATCGGATATATTGTTTTTGCTAAAAATATTATTATTTTTATTAGGCCCGAGCCCCTACAGGGCGTAGGGCCTATTGCTTCCGCAACGATGAGTGCGAAGCACTCATCGTTGCAGACTGTCTTCACGAAGTTGCGCGCGAAGCGCGCAACTTCGTGGCAGCACCGCGACCTTGCACAGACTCCTGTGTCCTAGCAACCCATGCCGTAGGCATGGGACATGCATATTTGTTCTTGCTAGCATGTCAGCATCAACATTGAGTCAATGGGCGAAGCCCATTGACTCAATGTTGACGCTGACGCAGCGCGAAGCGCTCATGTCCCCAAACACACTCCTGGCATCGAGCCCTATCGAAGCCCCCATGCCGCAGGCATGGGCCATACTTATAACTGCTAAAATGAATGGAAGTCAATGGGAGGTCAATGGCGGACCCCGACGTCATGGCGAATGACGAGCGCGTTAGCGCTCGTCATTCGCCATTGACCCCACGGTGACGTGGGGAAGGTCCAGAGCTTTCAAAAAACGTATAATATGTGTTTCTAATGTTATCGGATATATTGTTTTTGCTAAAATTATTATTATTTTTTTTATTTTTTTTATTAGGCCCGAGCCCCTACAGGGCGTAGGGCCTATTGCTTCCGCAACGATGAGTGCGAAGCACTCATCGTTGCAGACTGTCTTCACGAAGTGGCGCGCGCAGCGCGCCACGTCGTGGCAGCACCGCGACCTTGCACAGACTCCTGTGTCCTAGCAACCCATGCCGTAGGCATGGGACATCCATATTTGTTCTTGCTAGCATGTCAGCGTCAACATGGAGTCAATGGGCGAAGCCCATTGACTCGATGTTGACGCTGACATGCGTCAACAGAAGTGAATAGCAGGAGTCGTCCCCCCCTGCACAGACTCCTGTATCCCAGCAACCCATGCCGTAGGCATGGGACATACATATTTGTTCTTGCTAGCATGTCAGCGTCAACATTGAGTCAATGGGCGAAGCCCATTGACTCAATGTTGACGCTGATGCAGCGCGAAGCGCTCATGTCCCCAAAGACACTCCTGGCATCGAGCCCTATCCAAGCTCCCATGCCGCAGGCATGGGCCATACTTATAACTGCTAAAATGAATGGAAGTCAATGGGAGGTCAATGGCGGACCCCGACGTCATGGCGAATGACGAGCGCGTTAGCGCTCGTCATTCGCCATTGACCCCACGGTGACGTGGGGAAAGTCAAGAGCTTTCAAAAAACGTATAATATGTGTTTCTAATGTTATCGGATATATTGTTTTTGCTAAAAATATTATTATTTTTTTTTTTTTTATTTTTATTTCTTTCTTCTGCTCTTTGAGCAGGAATTTGACCCCCTGAACATATTCAAAAACTCACCAAATTTTGCCCAAAATTCAGGTCTGCCGAAAAATTTATTTTTTTATGTGGTGCATCATTGGGCATAAAAAAATGGCGCGACAGCGCCCCCTGAAAAAGTCAAAATACATTGCGTCAATGGGAGACGTCGCGACGTCAAGTTTGGCGTAGAGCCACGAAATTCGGTACACGCATTCTTCAAGTGATGCCAAACAAAAAAGATTATTATGGCCACGCCCCCTGACGCACCGGAAGTCGACCATCTTGGATTGAAATTTCCAAAATGCCGAGTCAGCGTTTTCGCTGACCTCTCATTTTCGTCAACTCCTCTGAAGGCGCTTCACCTGCAGGGCTGAAATTCACTGTACATCATCTAGACAAGTGGGGCATCTAAAGTTATCCAATTTATGATGATCTCTTTTACGGTTTCCGTGCGGCGAAGCCGCAAAATTCCATCGGAAATTTTGCAATTTTCAAAAGTCAAAATTTGCTCCCGTTTGCGCATGCAAAGTCCGATTTGGCTCAAATTCAAATCAGTTGTAAAACCTTCGGGCCTAAAGCTACTCATTATCACAGAAAGTAAATTGGCGCGATAGCGCCCCCTACAGAACATCTAATAAATTTGTATGGAGGACCGAAAATTTAGTTTTCCCAAATGTTACCAAATTTGACACAAAATTCCATTGGGTCATCCCAATCAATAAAGTCAATCAGACCTATGTCGTCTTTTGCACCGTGTTGCCATGGCGATGCGCCAAACTGCCAATGTTATCCTAAAGGGAAACCTCCCAATTTTTCCCATTCATGGGAAAAATATTAGTTTCATGGAATAATGTGAAATTTGGCACAATGACTCTTCATGTCATCCTGATCAAAAAGGTCAATCAGACCCATGTCGTATTTTTCACTGGGTTGCCATGGCGATGCGCGAGAGCGCCCATGTTATCCTAATGGGAAAATTTCCAAATTTTCGTACATTTCAAACTCTTATAACGAGTTATTCGCTTCATTGAGGAATGTGAAATTTGGCACAGTGATTCTTCAGGTCGTCCCCATCAAAAAAGTCCAAGGTGCCAACTTTGTATTTTGCACGGTGTTGCCATGGCGATGCCTGGAAAACCCATGTTTTTGCATTTTGTGCATCAGCACTTCCAATGTGTTTTGACTTGTTTGGTGAAAAGTGCAGCCCAAAGCCACAATAAAAAAGGGACAAGTGGCGCGTCAGTGCCACCCACAGGGAGTGCCGGGTCGGCCGAGTGCGAAGCACGGCCCGCGAGGGCCGTTCGATGCCGCTTGCGGCTTTAATTTTTATTTCTTCTTTCATCTGCTCTTTGAGCAGGAATTTCACCCCCTGAACATATTCAAAAACTCACCAAATTTTGCCCACAATTCAGGTCTGCTGAAAAATTTATTTTTTTATGTGGTGCATCATTGGGCATAAAAAAATGGCGCGACAGCGCCCCTTGCAAAAGTCAAATTTTCGAGCGTCAATGGGAGACGTCGACGTCAACTTTTTCATACAGCCACGAAATTCGGTACATGCATTCTTCAAGTGATGCCAAACAAAAAATATTATTATGGCCACGCCCTCTGACACACCGGAAGTCGGCCATCTTTGATTGAAAATTCCAAAATGCTGAGTCAGCGTTTTCGCTGACCTCGCATTTTCGTCAACTCCTCTGAAGGCGCTTCACCGGCTGGGCTGAAAATCACTGTACATCATCTAGACAAGTGGGGCATCAAAAGTTATCCAATTTATGATGATCCCATTTACGGTTTCCGTGCGGCGAAGCCGCAAAATTCCATCGGAATTTTTGCAATTTTCAAAAGTCAAAATTTGCTCCCGTTTGCGCATGCAAAGTCCGATTTTGCTCAAATTCGAATCAGTTGTAAAACTTTCCGGCCTAAAGCTACTCATTGTGACAAAAAATAAATTGGCGCGATAGCGCCCCCTACAGAACATTTAATAAATTTGTATGGAAGGCCAAAAATTTAGTTTTCCCAAATGTTACCAAATTTGACACAAAATTCCATTGGGTCATCCCAATCAATAAAGTCAATCACACCCATGTGTTTTTTTGCACCGTGTTGCCATGGCGATGCGCCAAACTGCCAATGTTATCCTAATGGGAAAACTCCCAATTTTTCCCATTCATGGGAAAAATATTAGTTTCATGGAATAATGTGAAATTTGGCACCATGACTCCTCATGTCATCCTGATTAAAAAAGTCAATCAGACCCAAGTCATATTTTTCACTGGGTTGCCATGGTGATGCGCGAAAGCGCCCATGTTATCCTAATGGGAAAATTTCCACATTTTCGTACATTTCAAAGTCTAATAACGACTTATTATCGTCAACGACGAACACAAAATTTGGCACGGTGATTCTTCAGGTCGTCCCCGTCAAAAAAGTCCGAGGGGCCAAGTTTGTATTTTGCACGGTGTTGCCATGGCGATGCCTGGAAAACCCATGTTTTTGCATTTTGTGCATCAGCACTTCACATGTGTTTTGACTTGTTTGGTGAAGAGTGCAGCCCAAAGCTGCAATAAAGAAGGGACAAGTGGCGCGTTAGCGCCACCCACAGGGAGTGCGGGGTCGGCCGAGTGCGAAGCACGGCCCGCGAGGGCCGTTCGATGCCGCTTGCGGCTTTAATTTTTTTTATTTCTTCTTTCTTCTGCTCTTTGAGCAGGAATTTGACCCCTTGAACATATTCCAAAACTCACCAAATTTTGCCCATAATTCAGGTCTGGTGAAAAATTTATTTTTTTATGTGGTGCATCATTGGACATAAAAAAATGGCGCGACAGCGCCCCTTGCAAAAGTCAAATTTTTGACGTCAATGGGAGACGTCAACGTCAACTTTTTCATACAACCACGAAATTCGGTACATGCATTCTTCAAGTGATGCCAAACAAAAAATATTATTATGGCCACGCCCTCTGACACACCGGAAATCAGCCATCTTGGATTGAAAATTCCAAAATGCCGACTCAGCGTTTTCGCTGACCTCGCATTTTCATCAACTCCTCTGAAGGCGTTTCACCGGCAGGGCTGAAATTCACTGTATATCATCTAGACAAGTGGGGCATCAAAACTTATCCAATTTATGATGATCCCTTTTACGGTTTCCGTGCGGCGAAGCCACAAAATTCCATCGGAATTTTTGCAATTTTCAAATTTCAAAATTTGCTCCCGTTTGCGCATGCAAAGTCCGATTTGGCTCAAATTCGAATCAGTTGTAAAACTTTCGGGCTTAAAGCTACTCATTATGGTAGAAACTAAATTGGCGCGATAGCGCCCCCTACAGAACACCTAATAAATTTGTATGGAGGACCGAAAATTTAGTTTTCCCAAATGTTACCAAATTTGACACAAAATTCCATTGGGTCATCCCAATCAATAAAGTCAATCAGACCTATGTCGTCTTTTGCACCGTGTTGCCATGGCGATGCGCCAAACTGCCAATGTTATCCTAATGGGAAACCTCACAATTTTTCCCATTCATGGGAAAAATATTAGTTTCATGGAATAATGTGAAATTTGGCACCATGACTCTTCATGTCATCCTGATCAAAAAAGTCAATCAGACCCATGTCGTATTTTTCACTGTGTTGCCATGGCGATGCGCGAGAGCGCCCATGTTATCCTAATGGGAAAATGTCCAAATTGTCGTACATTTCAAAGTCTTATAACGACTTATTACCGTCAACGACGGACATACAATTTTGCACAGTGATTCTTCAGGTTGTCCCCGTCAAAAAAGTCCAGGGGGCCAAGTTTGTATTTTGCACGGTGTTGCCATGGCGATGCCTGGAAAACCCATGTTGTTGCATTTTGTGCATCAGCACAAATTGACTTGTTTGGTGACAAGTGCAGCCCAAAGTCGCAATAAAAAAGGGACAAGTGGCACGTTAGCGCCACCCACAGGGAGTGCGGGGACGGCCTAGTGCGAAGCACGGCCCGTGAGGGCCGTTCGATGCCGCTTGCGGCTTTAATTAGGCCCGAGCCCCTACAGGGCGTAGGGCCTATTGCTTCCGCAACGATGAGTGCGAAGCACTCATCGTTGCAAACTGTCTTCACGAAGTTGCGCGCGAAGCGCGCAACTTCGTGGCAGCACCGCGACCTTGCACAGACTCCTGTGTCCTAGCAACCCATGCCGTAGGCATGGGTTTGCATATTTGTTGTTGCTAGCATGTCAGCGTCAACATCGAGTCAATGGGCGAAGCCCATTGACTCGATGTTGACGCTGACATGCGTTAACAGTAGTCAATAGGAGTCGTCGTCCCCCATCGCCCCCTGCACAGACTCCTGTGTCCTAGCAACCCATGCCGTAGGCATGGGACATGCATATTTGTTCTTGCTAGCATGTCAGCGTCAACATTGAGTCAATGGGCGAAGCCCATTGACTCAATGTTGACGCTGACGCAGCGCGAAGCGCTAATGTCCCCAAACACACTCCTGGCATCGAGCCCTATCCAAGGCCCCATGCCGCAGGCATGGGCCATACTTGTAACTGCTAAAATGAATGGAAGTCAATGGGAGGTCAATGGCGGACCCCGACGCCATGGCGAATGACGAGCGCGTTAGCGCTCGTCATTCGCCATTGACCCCACGGTGACGTGGGGAAGGTCGAGAGCTTTCAAAAAACGTATAATATGTGTTTCTAATGTTATCGGATATATTGTTTTTGCTAAAAATATTATTATTTTTAGGCCCGAGCCCCTACAGGGCGTAGGGCCTATTGCTTCCGCAACGATGAGTGCGAAGCACTCATCGTTGCAGACTGTCTTCACGAAGTTGCGCGCGAAGCGCGCAACTTCGTGGCAGCACCGCGACCTTGCACAGACTCCTGTGTCCTAGCAACCCATGCCGTAGGCATGGGTTTGCATATTTGTTGTTGCTAGCATGTCAGCGTCAACATTGAGTCAATGGGCGAAGCCCATTGACTCAATGTTGACGCTGACATGCGTTAACAGGAGTCAATAGGAGGAGTCGTCCCCCATCGCCCCCTGCACAGACTCCTGTGTCCTAGCAACCCATGCCGTAGGCATGGGACATGCGTTTTTGTTCTTGCTAGCATGTCAGCGTCAACATTGAGTCAATGGGCTTCGCCCATTGACTCAATGTTGACGCTGACATGCGTCAACAGGAGTCAATAGGAGGAGTCGTCCCCCATCGCCCCCTGCACAGACTCCTGTGTCCTAGCAACCCATGCCGTAGGCATGGGACATGCGTTTTTGTTCTTGCTAGCATGTCAGCGTCAACATTGAGTCAATGGGCGAAGCCCATTGACTCAATGTTGACGCTGACATGCGTCAACAGGAGTCAATAGGAGGAGTCGTCCCCCATCGCCCCCTGCACAGACTCCTGTGTCCTAGCAACCCATGCCGTAGGCATGGGACATGCATATTTGTTCTTGCTAGCATGTCAGCGTCAACATTGAGTCAATGGGCGAAGCCCATTGACTCAATGTTGACGCTGACGCAGCGCGAAGCGCTAATGTCCCCAAACACACTCCTGGCATCGAGCCCTATCCAAGCCCCCATGCCGCAGGCATGGGCCATACTTGTTACTGCTAAAATGAATGGAAATCAATGGGAGGTCAATGGCGGACCCCGACGCCATGGCGAATGACGAGCGCGTTAGCGCTCGTCATTCGCCATTGACCCCACGGTGACGTGGGGAAAGTCGAGAGCTTTCAAAAAACGTATAATATGTCATTGTAATGTTATCGGATATATTGTTTTTGCTAAAAATATTATTATTTTTATTATTATTATTTTTTTTTTTTCTTCTTTCTTCTGCACTTTGAGCAGGAATTTCACCCCCTGAACATATTCAAAAACTCACCAAATTTTGCCCAAAATTCAGGTCTGGTGAAAAATTTATTTTTTTATGTGGTGCATCATTGGGCATAAAAAAATGGCGCGACAGCGCCCCCTGCAAAAGTCAAAATACATTGCGTCAATGGGAGACGTCCCGACGTCAACTTTGGCATAGAGCCACGAAATTTGGTACACGCATTCTTCAAGCGATGCCAAACAAAAAAGATTATTATGGCCACGCCCCCTGATGCACCGGAAGTCGGCCATCTTGGATTGAAAATTCTAAAATGCAAAGTCAGCGTTTTCGCTGACGTCGCATTTTCGTCAACTCCTCTGAAGGCGCTTCACCTGCAGAGCTGAAATTCACTGTACATCATCTAGACAAGTGGGGCATCAAAAGTTATCCAATTTATGATGATCCCTTTTACGGTTTCTGTGCGGCGAAGCTTCAAATTTCCATCGGAATTTTTGCAATTTTCAAAAGTCAAAATTTGCTCCCGTTTGCGCATGCAAAGTCCGATTTCGCTCAAATTCGAATCAGTTGTAAAACTTTCGGGCCTAAAGCTACTCATTATCACAGAAAGTAAATTGGCGCGATAGCGCCCCCTACACAACATCTAATACATTTGTATGGAGGACCGAAAATTTAGTTTTCCCAAATGTTACCAAATTTGACACAAAATTCCATTGGGTCATCCCAATCAATAAAGTCAATCAGACCTATGTCGTCTTTTGCACCGTGTTGCCATGGCGATGCGCCAAACTGCCAATGTTATCCTAATGGGAAACTTCCCAATTTTTCCCATTCATGGGAAAAATATTAGTTTCATGGAATAATGTGAAATTTGGCACCATGACTCTTCATGTCATCCTGATCAAAAAAGTCAATCAGACACATGTCGTATTTTTCACTGTGTTGCCATGGCGATGCGCAAGAGCACCCATGTTATCCTAATGGGAAAATTTCCAAATTTTCATACATTTCAAAGTCTTATAACGACATATTACTGTCAACGACGAACACAAAATTTTGCACAATGATTCTTCAGGTCGTCCCCAACAAAAAAGTCCCAGGGGCCAAGTTTGTATTTTGCACGGTGTTGCCATGGCGATGCCTGGAAAATCCCATGTTTTTGCATTTTGTGCATCAGCACTTCCAATGTGTTTTCATTTGTTTGGTGCCAAATGCAACCCAAAGCCACAATAAAACAGAGGCAAGTGGCGCGTCAGCGCCACCCACAGATAGTGCCGGGTCAGCCAAGTGCGAAGAACGGCCCGTGAGGGCCGTTCGATGCTGCTTGCGGCTTTATTTTTTTAAGTTTTTTCTTCTGCTCTTTGAGCAGGAATTTCACCCCCTGAACATATTCAAAAACTCACCAAATTTTGCCCAAAATTCAGGTCTGCCGAAAAATTTATTTTTTTATGTGGTGCATCATTGGGCATAAAAAAATGGCGTGACAGCGCCCCCTGCAAAAGTCAAATACATTGCATCAATCAAAGTTGACATCCCGATGTCAACTTTGCCGTAGAGCCACAAAATTTGGTACACGCATTCTTCAAGTGAGGGCCTATGCCCTGTATGGGCTTGGGCCTAAAGATTATTATGGCCACGCCCTCTGACAAACCGGAAGTCGGCCATCTTGGATTGAAAATTCCAAAATGCAAAGTCAGCGTTTTCGCTGACGTCGCATTTTCATCAACTCCTCTGAAGGCATTTCACCTGCAGAGCTGAAATTCACTGTACATCATCTACACAAGTGGGGCATCAAAAGTTATCCAATTCATGATGATTCCTTTTACGGTTTCCGTGCGGCAAAGCTGCAAAATTCCATCGGAATTTTTGCAATTTTCAAAAGTCAAAATTTACTCCCGTTTGCGCATGCAAAGTCCGATTTGGCTCAAATTCGAATCAGTTGTAAAACTTTCAGGCTTAAAGCTACTCAAGATGACAGAAACTAAATTGGCGCGATAGCGCCCCCTACAGAACATCTAATATATTTGTATGGAAGGCCGAAAATTTAGTTTTCTCAAATGTTACCAAATTTGACACAAAATTCCATTGGGTCATCCCAAACAATAAAGTCAATCAGACCTATGTGGTTTTATGCACCGTGTTGCCACGGCGATGTGCCAAACTGCCAATGTTATCCTAATGGGAATACTCCCAATTTTTCCCATTCATGGGAACAATATTAGTTTCATGGAATAATGTGAAATTTGACACCATGACTCTTCATGTCATCCTGATCAAAAAAGTCAAGTGGACCCATGTCATATTTTTCACTGTGTTGCCATGGCAATGCACAAAACAGCCCATGTTATCCTAATGGGAAAATATCCAAATTTTTATACATTTCAGTGTGTTATAACAACTTATTAGGTTCATTGAAGAACGTGAAATTTGACACAGTGACTCTTCAGGTCGTCCCTGTCAAAGTCTGAGAGGCCAAGTTTGTATTTTGCACGGTGTTGCCATTGCGATGCCTCAAAAACCCGTAATACTCCATTTTAGGTCATCAGCGCTTCAAATGTCTTTTTACCTTGTTTAGGAGAGAGTGCAGCCCAAAGCCGCAAAGACACAAGCAGCGCATTAGCCCTTAGGAAGTGCCAGGTTGGCAGAGTGTGTCGAAGCGAGCGTCTTTACCAAATCTGTTCTGCTGCTCCACAAGAAACTTCTGCATACATAGATGTCCATTCTGTATCTTGTATCATACTTTGCCTGCTTAGTCCAGTCCATCACTCAAACTGATCTGGTTCAGGCTTTGCGCTATGCCATAGCTGGCTCTGCTCCTCTCAATGCTCTCCTCACAGCAAACAGTGGCAGCACAGCACTGATGACAACACGAAGACAGATGCAAAAACTATCTCAGGTCAAAAAAAACTTATACTACACTTTGTAGATGGTAATAAAATGCATATTAATGCTTAGTCATGGTAAATGTTCACATTTTTATATAGTTCTGTTCCACCTTGAGTCACTCAAAGCTCTTTACAAGTGACACTTTGCACATAAACAAAATGCAGGGCAAACCAAATAATTTAAGTATTTAGTTCTACATACACATTGAGGTGTGACTGTTTTTTTCTGTAAATAGGTAAAAAGATGAAACTGAGGTCTGCTCTGTGACTGTTGTTCATTTTGGATGCTACTACTTTTATTCAGAAGCACACCGTAAATAACTGTATTAGGTCATAACTTCAGAATTATTTACTGTAAATGATTAAAGCCATACTATGAAATTAAACAAACTGATAATTTAAGATAATTTACTTAAAATGTCTAAATGTCTGCAAGTATGTTTATAAAGTGTTTTACAGACATTTAATTCCATTAAACAATATTTAATACATAGGAATTTAAATATTACAATAAGGAAACTGACAATAATAAATGTATTTAATATGTACATCTTTATTTTGCTCCTCCATTGTGCATGAGAACAAGATGACATGCACAGCCAACCTCCCCTGCCAAACCAGTAAAGCTAGGGGAAAAGGTGTGTTAGTTTCAGTGTAGTTAGCTCCGCTTTTCAGACAGATATAAGGCTTGGACGAGCAGCCAAACATCTTCACTCCTGTAACTTTTTGTCCAGTTGACAGATTTGAATTTTTCATTTACTAGGGGAAAGTCTGCAGTTAGTGCTGTTACTGTGGCAATGGATATATTGCATTATGACATGGTAAAAGATATTCTTAACACACATACAAATGAATCATAAATATACCAAACTTTACCAAACATTAGGGCTGGGCAATATGGTCATAACAATCTGCTTTCACGTGGTGATTCTCTTTTCCCATTTAATACAACTATCAGCTTGTAGTCACAATCTTTTCCATCCACTCATAGGATAACCTCTGTAAGCGTCTGACTGGGTGACAGCTGGATTTAACTCATTAGGAGAAGCAGATGATTTTATGTACCTCTTAAAAATAGAACCATAACATGAATCATGATTAAAATCAAAATTGTCATTTGACTCCCAGAAAACCGTGATATTGATGTTTTTCATGTCACTTAATGACATGAATACATACATACATACATACATACATACATACATACATACATACACACACACACACACACACACACACACATATATATATATTCATGTTGATATTGTGTAGCTGACTGTTGAAACCTGAACCTCAATCTGAGTAAACTTGATGACCACCTGATTTTGTTACACTTCATTCACTCCATTGATGTTTTATCCCTGAGGCACTTCACTTTTTTCTTAACTACTGAATAAACAAAGTATATGACAAAAAAGACATAACATATGCACACGTTGTTCCAGCCAAATATTTAGTGTCAGTGTTTAAAACTACCACATGGAAGGTGAGGGGCAGTATATAGTGTGTGTATGTGTGGCATGCTGCATCTCAACTAAAGATGGACTGGTCTCACCCTGTATACCAGGTGGCCTTCAGCTTCCATGTAGACGTTTTTTAATCTCACACCCCTTTGGAGTGTGCATGTGTCTGCCATGGCATTTTATGACTAACCTTTCTTCTGTGGTCGCTTAAACAAACAGTACAGTTGGAACAAGAGACTCGGTAGGGTCAGCTCTGTCCTGGGCTGTGTGCTGGACTTCGGAGGTGGACACGACAGATAATGGACAAAGCCCTCACCCACGACAGTACAGTACAGTAGGTAGTGATGCTGCTGGAGGCACCATATTATTAACTTTGAAACCAAATACAACTAATAAAACATGTTAAACCCAACCATGATAAAGCCCAATATCTCCATTTTTTTTTTCATATCACACACATCTCACATTATTCCAAAGGCGTGTAGTGGTCTAAACTTTTCTGCCCTCAAGGGCAATAAATACGCTTTATTAATCCAAACCACTCCTGCTGAAAAAAAAAAAAACTAAAAACAAAAATCACTATAAGAAAACTTCATACGTTATATCAAAGTGTGCAAAAACATTGTTTTAATGCAATTACCTGTAAAATATATAAGTTAATACACTGATATGTTTACATACATTTTCTATTAAATAAATAGAACTTAGTTTAATTTCAAAGATTTTATTTATCTCATCAGTTCAACTGTATTGTTCTAAACTTGACAACTTAAAATAAAACCAAGACAAAACCCAAAACGTATTACAAATGTGACACAAAAGGGCACATTTATTTATGGTTCAGTCTTTAGCAATAACATGATGCTATGTTATTCTTCATAATCAAAACATTACCATTATACATCACAAAATAACTACAACATCAATACACGAGTGGATGTTAGCTATGTAACACACAGCGTAGAACATGAGAATTGATTTAACCAACAGAAAGTTAGAAAATCAACAGTGAAACAGACAACCAAACTAATCAAGAGAAAACAAGCAAATGGAGAACTGTCCCAGAGTGCCCCCGTCCTTAGACCCTCCCTCCAAGGTAAAAATCAGTGGGAGAAACTTTGAGGGGAACCACAGTGAAAGAGAGATCCACTCCCATGGACAGATAGCTGTAGATGTGACTAGGACTAATGCAAATCCATTGGCAGATAGAGTTCAAGTCTGTAGGGCCAGAGCCACTCAACTAAGACACAGAGAGGAGCCCATCCACAGCATGATGCCACCCCAGCCAGGCACCAAGTCATCCAGCCAGGCAAGGGAATGGAAGGTCCAGGTCCCCAGAACAAGATCAGGGCACAAAGGGCATTTAGAGTCCAGTCATCACTTGCTGGTCAGTGGGAGGGCATCTGAAATGGAAGGGAACATGTGAATAGTAATGAATGAACTCCAGGTGAACTGAACAGTGAATCCTCATATGAATTCACATAAACATCACTGAGCATTACTAAAACACACATTTTTATTTTCTTTATTAATTTGGGTATTTTGAACCACTCTTAGTCTGACCCATCACCTAGAACCTGTTTGTCTTGGGAGACCCTACCAGGAGCATAAAGCCCCTCACAACATAGCTCCTAGGATCATCTGGGCACGCAAACCTCTCCACCGCGATAAGGTGGTGGTTCAAGGAGAGGAGGAAAGGAAAGGAAACACAGGATAGAGAGAGAGAGAGAGGGAAACAAAGGACAGAAAGAGGGAGAAAAAGGACAGAAGGAGGGAGAGACACAGATAAAGACAGACACAGTTAGAGATAGAGTGAGGGAGTTAAGAGAGTTAGTTGGAGAGAGGAAGCGAGAGAGAGATAGAGAGTTGGAGAGAGAGAAGGGGGGGGTTGACAGAGGGGAGAAGCAGCGAAGGGGGGGGTAGAGACAGAGTGAGTTAGAAAGACTTGAAAGAGCTTGAGACAGACAGAGATAGTGATGAGAAAGACTGAGTTACAGAGGGAGAGGTAAAGAGAGATGGCGAGAGGAAGATGGAAAAAAAGAAAGGGTGGTGGAGGGAGAGAATGGGAGATGGTGAGTGTATATAGTTAGGGATAGAGAGAGAAAGGGAGAGAGAAAAGTGCAGGTGAACCAGTCAGTGGAACTTTGACAAAGGACAAACCATACAGTATGTGTGCACTCATCACTGTATGGCCACATTAACTACAAAGATATACAATAGTTAAATATACAATAAAAACACATCACCTGATTACAACACTTTAAAATTCATGATTAACAAGGCGCATGATAAATACTCTAACACACCGACAAGTCAACAACCATTTAAAACCCATTACAACAATCTCCATGATTCAAAATTAAAACAACTTCAAGTAATATAAATGTAAATACATGATTAAAGACAAAGCGACGCGCAACAATGTGATGAGATGTCAATAAACAAAAACTGTCCATTTTAAATAAACCAATTCAGAATAAATATAAGGCCTATATAGATCTACATTTGAAAGAAAATACTATCCCTTCATGGTCGCTGAAGTACGTTGGCACCACTACAGAATCTATATCATACTCTGTAGATTTGACATACAAATGATCAATTAATGTCCCCCTCTCTGTTGTGGGAGATGTGACATATTGAACATAACCTTTTTCTATCATAAAATTGCAGAGATTTGAAGATTTCAATATGTCATCATTAAAATCTCCCGTCACTGCCACAGTGGCACAATGTGATTCAAGCCAATTCAATAATCTGTCCAAATTGTACTTAAATAGAGACATGGGATAAGACGGTGGACGGTAAATAACAGAAACTATAATTTTATACTCTGCAAAATGATTCACTAAACATTCTAAACTAAAATCTCGTACTGTGATTTCATAGTTAAGGTTTTCTTCACAATAAATACCAACGCCACCGTGCCGTTGAACCAGTAGACTAGTCAGTGCTGGATGGTTACTCTGCTGATAAGATAAACTACGGGGACGACTGTGGAAGTTAAAACCTTCAATGTGACTAGTTTGAAAAGATGAATTTACAGTCAACCATGTCTCTACCACAGCGATACAGTTAGGCTGCCAGTGCTGTGTGCATAAAGCCAAATCGGACACATGCCGCTCTAAACCATGAACATTCATATAAAAGAATGTCAGGACATGTGCCTCTTGTAGGTGCCAGGGCATACTCTCGACTATGAAGGGAGGCATGTTCTGAAGCGCCACTCTAATGCCATCATTACAGTAAATGGCATCTTCATCAAAGTCCTGAATGACAAGACCCTCTAAACTCCTAACGCGACTAAGGGCCACATACGCCTGACCCGCCGTGAATACCTGTTTAAGGGACACCACTGCTTGATCTACAGTAACACCCTGTACTTTATGTACTGTACACGCCCACGCAAGTTTAAGAGGAAACTGACGACGCTTTTCTCCCCGTTTATTCGCCTGCTCCTCCTCTGGTTCTATGCGAGTAGAACCAGTCAGGTGAGCAGGGGAACGTGTTTGCCTCCTCCTCTGTGCGCCTACTCGATCGTCATCAAATTTAACATAGATTGCAAGAGGAGGCTGTTTTTTCTGTGGGTTTTCAACTATATGAGTAACAATACCACATACCCCATTCACCAGGCCGTCGGCTAAGTCTACATTTTTACATAGCATTACACGCGCATTTACACCCAGGATTAATGACTCCTCCAAACTGGCTTGTTTGGATTTATGGAGATGGCCTTGTATCTCGATTAACTTCCCGGTCTTTTTGTCATAGCCAAAATCACGCGCACTGATTGTAACCTTTTCTGGACATACTCTATTTAATATCTTTAAATTATAATTTGATACAAAGCTGTTTTTGGTGAAAATGTGTAACACGTCGGGATCTTCGCCTGTTTCACAACGTTTTAATATATCTATGTCTCCATCAAGCAGTGGTGTCGACCTCGAGCGGACTCTAAGCCGATTTAATAGCTCTGCAAAAGTGTTATCTTTTTGTCTGACTACAATTGTTAAGTCTGCAATTTTGAATAAATCTGTAAATAAATTAACACCTATGTTTTCTTTGTACAGAGCTTGACCCATGACCGGTGATAATTGAAAGAAATCCCCAACAGTGATAACAGACACATTTCCAAATGGAGAAAAGTCACCTGACTGTTTGATTTGACGCAATCGCCCGTGAATATAAGTAAATAACTTTTTATCGACCATGGATATTTCATCGATTATTACAATTTGTAAATCCATGTATTTAACGCGCAGTGTATTAATCTTTTCCTCCCCCAACGGTGTGTAGGGGAGGGAAACATTAGTACCGATGCTAAATGTTGTGTGGATAGTAGCCGCCTGTAAATTATATGCTGCTATCCCTGTCGGAGCCGTTAATAAAACACTAACATTATCCGGACTATGGCAAATAGGAGCAAATAGACGCGACGCCTCGTACTGAATTGCTCTGATCAGGTGACTTTTCCCTGTGCCTGCTCCACCTGTGATAAAAACATGCAATGGCTCTGGGTTGTTACCAGCTACTTTGTCTAAACACCATTGCCGTATTTTGTAAAAAATGGACAGTTGTTGCTCATTCAGAGTTTTCACAAGTAAAAGACCCTCTTGACGACTCATCACATTTCTTTTCTCTATGTGACAAACTTGTTCGTTTCTTACAGCCAAGTCTGGAATAGCCTCTTGCTCCTGCTCAGAACCAACAGCCTGCAACATCTCCCTAAACTCCTCCCTCGACTCCAACCTCTCCACTTCTAGTTCTGGGCAGAGCAAGCCCCATGCATCCTCATGAATCTCTCCAGATTCCATCTGCTCATGAACCTCATCCAAGTCCTCAGCTGCAAGTTCAAAGCGACGCCTATTTGAATCAACTATCGACTTTACCAATTGCACAGACCCGTCACTCAAACGCACATCCCCAGTTTTATAGAAATGTTCAAATGTTTCAAATGGAGGCGGTTTCAAATCAGTGTCGACGCGATACGGCATGAATAGCTGAAGAATACTTTGATGGAATAACTCTGTGTTTTTAGTTTCAGAAAAACGCGCATATCTAACAACTGCGGGCTTGGTCCGTGTTCTTTTGGTAATCGCACCTAATCCATTCTGTAAAATAATAGGATTTTTACATTTGTCCGACGGCCCAAGCAAGCGATATTCGGATACGAATGTCGCGATGCACATGTCATTAAATGTGCTGTCATCTGGTCTACTTAAATAACGATCAATGGTGTTTGTCATCCAAATATTATCCCCCATTTCATCATCTATTTCGCCAATTGGTTTACTCATACGCACTATATTATTGCCTGTCGGGACAAATGTAACTTTTCTTGAAAACTCCTTTAAGTGCATGTTTGTCACGCGGTAGACAGCTTCCTGTGCAGAGACATCACGATTATGAAGATAAACGCTGCCCAATTTTTTAAATGCCTCTTTTGCACTTACATTACCTTTGGAAGCTTCTTTTTGTGCATTACTTAACAATAAACCCATGTCTCTCTCTGCTTTAGAAATATAAGAAATAATATAAACGACACAAGCCCACGCATCTACAACGTACTGGATGTCCATATTGGCGTTCCAGCAGGTTAATAACTTCTCGTTGTAGTTATTGATCCAAGCTTCACCCACGTCCCTCTTTAAAACTATGTGTGTGTGTCCATCTAAAACACTGTACACCTGTTCAAATGTGAACTGCGATAAACCCAATGACGCAAACAACTCTTCTGCACTAAGACACAGATTATTTTCATCAACGATAGCATTCTTCAGCACGCTCATAATGAATTCAGCTTCTTCTTTTGTAACAAGAGGCTCTGAATCAGGATCTTTTTGTTTGATAAACGTACGCGCTGATACCGGACGTGGAAAATTAAAACGACAGACTTTGTTGTTTTTTTTGCATGTTTTTGAGTGACGCTTAGAATGCTGCTGCACAGAAGTAACTTTTTCCAGTAAATCTGGATCAGAGGGTAGTTCACACGTAACATATTTATCAACAAACTCAACTACCTCCTCATCCGTATTTACTCCAAGCTTTGGAGCATTTTCAATCCAAAATAAACAATGGACGTGGGGAGATCCGCGCTGTTGGAATTCTACACGATAAAAATAATCTATGACTTTACCGATTGGCTGAGCGGGGGAAAGAATAACTTTACGTAAAAAACGGTGCCAACGGGAATCAAACATGCGAGCCGCGGTTACAGGGTGACGACGCAAAAGGTCACACCTCTCAGCCCAATCTAAATCTTCAACACTCCGGGTACTACCTTCCTGCTTTAAGAGCGTTTTAAGGAGGCTTGGCCAGCGGAGATCTGCGGAACTAAATGAACAAAACCACGTCGGAATACCAAGCTGACGAATGCACGCAAATAAATCTTTTTGTGCAGTCTGCCAGAAGGGTGGCGTACCTCTAATAGGCTGCATAAAACGATAACCATTGTCATACTGTAACAAATTTTCCAAAGTTTCTTCGCCTGCAGCAGCATTAGTCTGACCAGAATGTCCCTTTCGTAACGCTATTGACACTTTTGACACGACCTGTTGAACTTCTAACATATACAATGCCAAGAAAAGAAACTTAAAATTTTGTGCAAATCTACCGTCCACATGCAGCAGTCTGTTAATGAAATATCTGCACATGGTCAAAGGAACAGGCCGAGGACTATGAAATGTATTACGACCTAATGGGAACTCTTTTGGAAAACATTTAGCCTCATTCTCTTTATCAGACAACAAACTAACCGGACTGTTCCCCTCGGCTGGAGCCAAATTCAAAATGCCCTCAAAATAGTGATCAAGAGCTTCCTGAGCGATATCGACCGGCATGAAAAACGTATCCTGATACATACAATGGCGCTGTCTATCATGGAGAAGCTCATCATCTAAATCTTTTGTCTGCTCCTGAATGTCCTTGACCACATTACCATCCGCACCCATAACTTCTACATTAACGTCCGTACCCGTATCCATAGCTTCCTCTTCCTCGCGAACAAACTCGTTTACCCATTCTTCATTAAAGTCTATGTCTACATAATACCGGTTGTTTTGTTTTAGAAATGCAATGGCCCGCCGTACGCGCTCAGTATCTACATACTGATACTCGTAATGTCCTTTATACGTTAGTTTACGCTTAAGTTTTACAGGCAACAAACAACCGTCCATGTTTGTACGCGGCAATAGTTTCACTGATTCACTAACCCTCGAAGGCACACAGGTGACCGGACCGTGGATCCCTCGCTGACCCCCCTTTGGCAAAGCTAAAACTTGCATAAAATTAATATTGAGAGCAACTATGTGCTGTTCAACAGTGTTCAAGCAGGCAAGCTCAGGTGGAATATCGTCCAATTGTAGATTATTTACTGCACATTCAGATGGCATTTGGCCCCTACTGAGTTTTGAGTTGCAAGTATAGCAGATCCATAAACTACCCCTACAATCGGAGAGCGGGCATGGAGTTGGGCAATTATCATTGCATGCATGTAAATAGGCCTCAGAGATACAGACATTAGCTACATCCGCGCATTTCGGTTTAACCATAAAGTCGTCCTTTCTACAAGGCAAGACCTGGTTTCTGAATAACAGTTTTAAACACACGCAGCAAACGTACTCTGGACCATCTTGATCTTCCTTTAAAAACTGATCCAAAATAAAAGTAAAATTTTCCCTTCTTTGTTTCAGTTGCTTTTGCTTGTTCCTGAATGCTGCCCGAGTTTTATTCCTAAATTGCTCATTACTGTGATATTTTTGTTTTCCAAATGTTTTTACTTTTTGTTTATGTTGGGGATTTGCTTTATACTTGCATTTACTGGCTGCCTTAACATTTTCTTTATGTTGTACGTTAACTTTATATTTCTGTATGCTGGCAGCTTTCAGTTTATTTTGATAATTTAAATTAACTTTATATTTCTTTATACCAGCAGCTTTAACTTTATTCTGATGTTTTAAATTAACTTTATATTTGTGTATGCTGGCAGCTTTCAGTTTATTCTGATGTTTTAAATTAACTTTATATTTGTGTATGCTGGCAGCTTTCAGTTTATTCTGATGTTTTAAATTAACTTTATATTTGTGTATGCTGGCAGCTTTCAGTTTATTTTGATAATTTAAATTAACTTTATATTTCTTTATTCCAGCTGCCTTAAGTCTATTGTGATATTGTGAATCAATGCTATATTTACTTTTATACGTTGATTTAATATTTTCTCTATACTCTATGTTTGTTCTATATTTTTGCTTGATTGCTATATTAATTGCTGCCTTTTTTTTCTTTCTATACACTTCATTCATTCTATATGAACGTTTACTTGCAGCCTTTCTCTCCTCTCTATACTCCGAAACATCTCTATATTTTTGTTTGCCTCTTTTTTTTGAGGCATCTTTAACATGTGTGTGATGATGTCTATAATGTGTCCACTGTTTTTCTTTAATCGTCTCATGATGTGTGTTGTAGCTGCTTTTTGAATGCTTAAGTTTTTTCTTTTGCATGTACTTAGATAATACAGGTTTTATGTGAAGTTCATCATCTACATTAACCTGTGATTTGAGAGCTACCTTTTTAGACCTAATGTTGTAGCTCTCCATTGAAAATTGGTAGACTCGACAGCATTCATAACAAGCATTTGCATTAGGTATTTTAACACAAATTACATTTTCATAATGACAACTGTTAATATTCTCTAGATAAATGCCACAGTTTGACAGAGGCTCAGTAGTACAACTGTATTTCAGCCAATGTCCATTAAAAAATGTAAATACATCAACACCTAAAAAATCTGCCGCCGCACGGATTTCTACCTCTGTGGCCCATGTGCCAACTTTATGCATGTTTGACTCGCTGATATACTGGTCCACAGACGAGTGGCCATCGCGCAATAGGGTGTCGTATTTTGAAGGGTTATTTTTGAGCTGTTTCACAATTGCAAGTCTAATTTTTCGATGGTATTTTTGTGTGCCACTAATAGCCTGTGAAACAGCTCGAAAGAAACAATTACCGTCCGCAACGATTTTGTCATTTTGACACGGGGCACCTAGTGGCCCTACAGTTTTAGGATCTGCTACACTGGGCTTCTGAAACTCGACTTTAATGTGTTTGCACAAATCCTTACAAACACTTTCACTAAGTGGATTGAAGAACAGAGCATTGTCTTGAACACTGGTGCACAGCACATCTACATCAACAACAGTGTCTTCTGTCGTTTTGTTTAGGGGTACAGAAGAAGAAACTTCTGCGGCCTCTTGGTGCTTTAAGCCCCTCACACTATCAGATACAACAATTTCACTGTCCTGCTTTGTGTTTTTGTCAGGGAGTACAGAAGAAGAAACTTCTGCGGCCTCTTGGCACTTTAAGCCCCTCACACTATCAGAAACAACTTCAATGTCCTGCTTTGGGTTTTTATCAGGGAGTACAGAAGAAGAAACCTCTGTGGCCTCTTGGCACTTTAAGCCCCTCACACAATCAGCTGCAACAACAACATCAACACCAGTCAATTCAAACTCTTTGAAAGACTCCTCTGAGTCATCACCATAACACGCAGCCAATGTGCAAAAAAAACTATACAGCTCATCAATATGACTAAAATACATAACCACACTTTTACCATCAGGATCTACCAACCCTTCAGCACTACGCGAGTGAGAGTCCACCACAGCATACCGCCCATTGTCTTTAATAACGGCACAAGCAGCACCACAGAGTGTCATAAGACATGTGTTGTACTGTGCCAACATTTGCTCTAAAGCACCATCTAAAGTTACCCACGCGCCCACCTCAATAAACTCATGCTCAACAACATTTGCAGCCCCATTAACTGGCTGACTGAAAGAAAAGCTAAACTGCTGCCCATCTATAACTGACTCACGTGGCAGGTCTGAAGCAATTAACAAGTCACGCCCATGAGTCAAGCCCCGATTCCGACGGTCTGTGTACAGTGCATCCCCAAGATTCAAAACCAAATCTAACTGCCTCTGATCCCATGAAAACACATTACACACCGAGTGCTTAGCTAAAGCTACCAAAGCTATCGCCATACACTGTACACCTGCATACTCGAACCTAAAATCACCCTGATGAAAACTACCCCTCACGACAGAAGGAATACCGACGGGTACAACATGTGCACAACAAGACTTATCTTTGTCAGAAGCTCTCTCCTCATGGACAGCTGGTGGAGGGCTGAGAAGAGAAGGCTGACTGGTCACAGAAGAAGAAGGCTGACAGGTCAGAAGAGGACAGGTCAGAGGCGGCAGCGGCGGGGTCACAGGAGGGCTGATGTCCATGGCCTTAAAGATGCAAAGAAAATATATTATTAAACTAATCTAATCAGGCTGTTGCTGTACACTTAATTTTTCTGCAATATAATACTAATACTACTACAATAATAATAATCTTAAAAATAAACTCACCTCGTCCATCAACATCTGCATTTGGTCCCTGGAACTGGCAAGTGACGTTCCTGGAGTCACTTCCACATCTCCGGACTGCAAAAACATGTCTACATTAGCACATATTCTGTTTAAATGATAAACATATTGGAGAATAAAAACAAAACACAAGAAACAAAACAAACCTCGTCCTCCAGGAAAGTATCCAGGATGACGACGCTGGTAGGGGACGTTCCTGGTGTCACCTCCACCACAACTGCCTCCGCCTACAAAACAATATATAATTAAAAACAATTACAGGCAACAATGTGTAGAAGACAATCAACATATTCAAAATGACACAAACCTGGTCCTCCAGGAAAGAATCCAGGATGGCCACGCTGGTAGGGGACGATCCTGGTGTCACCTCTACCACAACTGCCTCCGCCTACAAAACCATATATAATTAAAAACAAGTACAGGCAACAATGTGTCAAAAACAATCAACATATTCAAAATGACACAAACCTGGTCCTCCTCCACTGCAGGCACGAAGCTGGATGGTGAGCCGGGTCTCACCTCCACAACCACAGGCGCTGCCCCCGCCTTCATAAAATGTAATAATATTAATATATTTTTTTAAAAAGCACAAATTCAACAAAACATGTCTGAAAATGTGTAACACTCACCTGCCGCTTGGGCCGGCGTTTCTTTGAGGAAGCAGCCTTGCGACGCCTCGCCCGAGACGTCTAAAACAAAAAAGGATACATAAGTTACTCAATCTCACACCAGGCAATTGTTAACTTTTAGCAATGAGAAAATAACACAAGACGCTTACCTTCTTTCCCGAAGGAAAGGTGGCCACGTCCTCCACAGAGCTGGTCAGGCCAAATGGAAACCTCGCATCCATCTCGACCAGCATAGCAGGGCTGAAGAGGACGGGCGACAGGGGGATGGAGAAGACGGTCTCCACCTTACAACAGAAATAAAAAAAATATATATAAATCACAATACAACAATAATGTCAACGTCAATATTTAAAGACAGGAATGACATTTACTAACCTCCCGTTGAACCAGGCGCCCCTTGGGACCCACAGGGGAGGCCGAGTCCCTAGGCTGGTTCTGTAACGAAAATATACATTAAGAAACAGAATAAACCACTTGGGCTTGAAACTAAAAAAGTAACAATCTCTCACCTTTCTGCCCCGCACAATGGGAATCCACTCAGGAGGGGGTGGTCGTGGCACGGGCAGCGGTCCCGTCACAACCACTCTTGGCGAGACCCTTCTGGTGGATGTGCGAGGGCGGGGCGCCGCCACAGAGGAAGCGGGGGAAGAGACCTCTAGCTGCGTGTAGCAAGCCTGCCACAGCAACTGAACAAGGATTCCCATCCCAGCGTCATCACTCAGGTGGATCTGAAACAAAATTATAACGACATGTTACATAAAACCACTCACATGCAAAAAGGAAGTTGGTAAAATGAGAGCGTAGATTGTACTTACGCCATCCCTGCACCACAGCTCTCGTCGGTGTCGGGGAAAGTGGTCGGCTATCTGGACAAAGTTGACCTGAAAGCGGGCTGACACACGGTGGTACTCCTGGCGAAGGAGGGTCTGAATTTCCACGCTGCCAGCAAGGCGAGGTGGGAAATCCACGACACACACCTTAAGAAATAAATCACCATTTACCCACTACACAATACAATCATTATCAAAGAATTGCAGCTATTTTACATACCTTTGGCCAGCGGCCGCAGACATACCTGAGGAGTTGGCCAAACTCCTCTGCAGCCTCGTCAACCGTCCTGCTGGCCGTGAGGTTGTTGCACGGCGCCATGACACACACCAAAGCGGGCTCTGAAAAAAAGAATCATTCGTTCAACTTTCTCAATGACATTGTTCATGGTTCAACTATTTAATATTTACCAAAGATGATCTAATGGTCATTACTAAACTCACCTTTGGGTAGGTGCTTAGCCGTCATAGCCGCCAGCTGCATCCGAAGGTCACGGGCAGAACCTCCGGGAGTCGCACTGATGGCAAAGGACAGGCAGCCCTCTGGCATCGGCACGATGGCATCAACGACAGCACGAAGATGCGAGTTCCCGACAATCAGAACGAACTAGAAAAAAGAAGAAAATATTTAACAATCCTCAACTATTACTTAAGAATTTGTTTCATACTGAAACTCATAGACTTGCCTTCTTGTCGGAGGACAAGTCCGGCGGCAAGTCCAACTTGTGGCACTTCCCGGTGACGGTGGAAGTTGGCCACGGCTTCACCGAATGGCGAGAACCAGTACCAAGGCCTAAAAAGAACCAAGTTTTAAAAAAAACTCAGCATTTACAAAACTAGACAGACGTGAAGGTTGTAAAAACATACTGAAATACACTTACGGGTAAAGGTCTCGGCACCGGTGGAAAAAGGCGGAAGGTGAACCGCTATCGGGAAAGCAGGCTTTCCCTCAAGCTGCTCCTCCCTCCTCCTCTTCGCAGCAAGGGAGCGCTTCCATCCCTTGTCCTTAGGCATCTGAAAATAACAAAGTTATAATTGTTACAATTAAAATAAGTAAACGTAATATTTTAAGAGTCAAACCTAGCCCTAAACCAATACATTGGAAAGTAAAAGGTATAAACTAAATATTTCTAATATATGCATCTAACTGAAATGATGTCAGGGCCCCGATTTTCCACTTGTGCTGCATAATCTACTGACCTTGTTATAGTATTTACTGGAAAATCGCCTGCCTCGAGCAGCTTTAAGATTAACCTTAGCAAGTAGGATCACACCCTGAGCAGCAGTTACCAAACCACAACACAAATGAGCTACAAAACCAAATCGTATATGCATGAAGCTTAATGATATTTACAGGTACAGTTATGGACAAGACCAAGACCAGGACTAAAATTAACACCAGAATGGAGCAAGAATAGATTAAATAAACACTTTTATGATCAAAATAAGTCTAAAACTGGTCTTAACTAAATCAGTACTACACCATGACAAGACCAGAACCATTTAAAGCTAAATAAATACCATAATGACTCAGTATGGATTATATAAGAAACACTTATAATCAGACCAGGACCAGACCAGAACCAGACCTAATTAAAGTAAAGTTATAACCATAATGACTCAACATCATGACTCAACACTGTTACAATCACAGCAGGTCTAAATGAGGACAGTAGTATTAGACTAGGACTAAACCATGATTGGACCGGGCCAGGTCTAAAACCAGAACTAGACCAGAACTAGACCAGGCTTAGACCAGGACTAGGTCTAAACCCATTCTAAATCAGGACCGGACCTTGACCGGGACTAGGCCTGGACTGGACCAGGACTAAACCAGGACCAGACACATTGAAAGCATGTAACACACACTTAATCACAGTACAACCAGGACTGGGCCAGGACTGGACCAATCACAGTAGGATCAGTAACAACAGAATAGAGAAAGAACAGATTTAATACAACTTTTATGATGACAATAGGTCTAAATCTGGTTAGAACATGATCAAAACCTGGACTAGATCAGGACTACACCATGACAAGCCCAACACTGTTTAAAGCAAAGTATTCACCATAATGACTGAGCATAAGCTGTGAAGACACATATACAATCATAGTAAGACCAGACCAGGAAAAGACCAGGACCAGACCCATATAAAGCAAAGTTATGACCAATGTGAGTGAGCATAAGTCGTATAACACACACTGAACAATAACAGTACAACCAGGACTGGACCAAAATCCAATACATACACAAGAGTTTAGTAAAATAAAACAAAACCTAGTCTACAATATAACAGTGACAAAACAGTGAGTGAACCAGGATTCAGGTCCAAAACCATCTCAAAACAGACTAAACCAGACTAGGTCCAAACCCTTTCTAGTAGAGGACCGGACCAAGACTAGACCAGGACTAGACCAGGACTAGACCAGAACACAAGTGAAAAATTCTATCTCTTCTGAGACACTTCAAAGAGCACACATTCACAAAACAGACACTGCAACTGCATAGGAATCAAGATTCCCGCTCTTGGAATGAGTGATATCACTGGCTGTTTGTAGGTTCACTGCTTTCTGATTGGTTAACACATATCAAAATCTGGACTAGATCAGGACAACACCACGACAAGACCAAAACAGTTCAAAGCCAAGTATTCACCATGATAAATGAGCATAAACTGTATAAGACACACTCACAATTGCATTAAGACCAGACTAGGACCAGACTGGGACCAGACCAGGACTGGGCCAGGACTAAACTAGCTTTAAACCAGCTCTGGACCAGGACTAGACCAAACTAGGACTGGACCAGGCTAGGTCTAAACCCATTTTAATCCAAGACTAGACCAGGACAAGACTAGGACCACACAAGGACCACACCCAGACACATTTAAAGCAAAGTTATGACCATTATGAATGAGCATAAGTCGCATTACACACAGTTAACAATCACAGTACAACCAGGACTGGGCCAGGCCTAGACCGGGCCTAGACCAGACCCAGACCAGGCCTAAACCAGAACACAAGTGAACAATTCTATCTGGTATGAGACACTTCAAACCACACACATTCACAAAACAGACAGTCACTGCAACTACATAGCAACGGCATAGCAACCAAGATTCCCGCTCTTGGAATGAGTGATTTCATTGGCTGTTTCTAGGCTCACTGCTTTCTGATTGGTTAACACATATCAAAACCTGGACTAGATCAGGACAACATCACAATAAGACCAAAACAGTTTATCCATTTAAAGCACACTTACTGCCATAATGCATGAAGATAAATTTCATAACACACTTGCACTCACAGAAGAACCAGGACCAGACTAGGACCGGATTAGGACCGGACCAGGACTAGATAAAACTTGGATTGGACCAGTCTAGGTCTAAACCCATTCTAATCCAGGACTGGACCAGGACCGGACCATACCAAGACTAGGACTGGACCAGACTAGGTCTAAACCTGTTCTAATCCAGGACAAGACTAAGACACATTTAAAGCAAAGTTATGACCATTATGTATGAGCATAAGTCGTATAACACACATTTAACAATCACAGTACAACCAGGACTGGGCCGGGCCTAGACCAGACCCAGACCAGGACTAAACCAGAACACAAGTGAACAATTCTATTTGGTATGAGACACTTCAAACCACACACATTCACAAAACAGACAGTCACTGCAACTACATAGCAACGGCATAGCAACCAAGATTCCCGCTCTTGGAATGAGTGATTTCATTGGCTGTTTCTAGGCTCACTGCTTTCTGATTGGTTAACACATATCAAAACCTGGACTAGATCAGAACAACACCACAATAAGACCAAAACAGTTTATCCATTAAAGCACACTTACTGCCATAATGCATGAAGATAAATTTCATAACACACTTGCACTCACAGAAGAACCAGGACCAGACTAGGACCGGATTAGGACCGGACCAGGACTAGATAAAACTTGGATTGGACCAGTCTAGGTCTAAACCCATTCTAATCCAGGACTGGACCAGGACCGGACCATACCAAGACTAGGACTGGACCAGACTAGGTCTAAACCTGTTCTAATCCAGGACAAGACTAAAACACATTTAAAGCAAAGTTATGACCATTATGTATGAGCATAAGTCGTATAACACACATTTAACAATCACAGTACAACCAGGACTGGGCCGGGCCTAGACCAGACCCAGACCAGGACTAGACCAGAACACAAGTGAAAAATTCTATCTCTTCTGAGACACTTCAAACTGCACACATTCACAAAACAGACACTGCAACTGCATAGGAATCAAGACTCCTGCTCTTGGAATGAGTGATATCACTGGCTGTTTGTAGGTTCACTGCTTTCTGATTGGTTAACATATATCAAAATCTGGACTAGATCAGGACAACACCACAACAAGACCAAAACAGTTCAAAGCCAAGTATTCACCATGATAAATGAGCATAAACTGTATAAGACACACTCACAATTGCATTAAGACCAGACTAGGACCAGACCGGGACTAAACCAGGACTAAACTAGCTCTAAACCAGCTCTGGACCAGGACTAGACCAAACTAGGACTGGACCAGGCTAGGTCTAAACCCGTTTTAAACCAAGACTAGACCAGGATAAGACTAGGACCACACCAGGACCACACCCAGACACATTTAAAGCAAAGTTATGACCATTATGTATGAGAATAAGTCGCATTACACACACTTCACAATCACAGTACAACCAAAACTGGACCAGGACTGAAACAGGACTAAACCAGGATCAGACTCATTTAAAGCAAACTTACAGCTTATGAATGAGGATAAGTTTTATAACACTGCTTTCTGATTGGTTAACATATATCAAACTCTGGACTAGATCAGGACAACACCACGACAAGACCAAAACAGTTTAAAGCCAAGTATTCACCATAATCAATGAGCATAAACTGTGTAAGACTAGACCAGAACACAAGTGAAAAGTTCTATCTCTTCTGAGACACATCAAACCGCACCCATTCACAAAGCAGACTATCACTACAACAGCTTAGCAATCGCATAGAAACCAAGATTCCCGCTCTTGAAATGAGTGATATTATTGGCTGTTTCTAGGCTCACTGCTTTCTGATTGGTTAAAACAAACAAACAAACACACACGCGCACACACAGGACCAGAACCAGGACTAGACTGGGTATAAACCAGGAATAGACAAAGACCAAAACTTAAACCAACAAACGTCATAGTGACTCAACATCATATGTGAAAAGCATTATTTTAAAATCACAGTAGGTCTATGCAAATGAGTTTATTAAATTTTTCCCCAAAATCCCATGCATACACAAATGGTTACAACAACAGTTAGCTAAATTAAAATAAAAGCTAGTCTAGAATATAACAATGACAAAACAGTGAGTAGACCAGAATTCAGGTCCAGAACCATCTCAAAACAGACTAAACCAGACTTTAACCCGGGACACTGGACCTGTACACATAATACTGGACCTGACCGGACCGGGACTAGACCAGAACATAAGTGAAAAATTGTCTCTTCTGAGACACTTCAAAGAGCACGCATTCACAAAACAGACACTGCAACAGCATAGGAACCAAGACTCCCGCTCTTGGAATGAGTGATATCACTGGCTGTTTGTAGGTTCACTGCTTTCTGATTGGTCAACACAGAGCACACTAGACCAGGACCAGGACTAGACCAGGTCTAAACCAGGACTAGGCTAGATCTAACCCAGGTCAGACCAGACCAGAACTAGACAAGAACACAAGTGAAAAATTCTATCTGTTCTGAGACACTTCAAACCACACATATTCACAACACAGACTGCAACTGCATAGGGACCAAGATTCCCGCTGTTGGAATGAGTGATATCATTGGCTGTTTCTAGACTCACTGCTTTCTGATTGGTTAACGCGCGCGCGCACACACACACACACACACACACACACACACACACACACACACAAAGACCAGACCAAGGACTAAACTTTAGCACTTTAGCACTAAAAGTATAGTCCGTAGAAACACATACAGCCTCATGTTACAAGACCGTGACTAAACAAGAATATTAGCAGTTTAACGCACACATACACAGCCCATATAAACCATTAGGCACACAGCACATGGGGAAACGCCCTAAATAAAACGTTACCTTAGCTTTTACAAAATAGACAGTGAATATTAGCACATTAGCACGCACACATACACAGCCCATATAAAACATTAGACCAGGACTAAACCAGAACACAAGTGAACAATTCTAACTGGTATGAGACACTTCAAATCAGTAAGGATCAGTAACAACAAAACAGAGCAAGAACAGACTTAATACAACTTTTACAACGACAATAGGTCTAAAACTGGCCTGAACATGATCAAAACTTGGACTAGATCAGGACTACACCACAAGAACAAAACCGTTTAAAGCAAAGTATTCATGAGGACAAGACACATACAATTGCAGTAAGACTGCAGTAAGACCACAAAACTTAAACCAACAAACATCATAATGACTCAACATCAATTGTGAAAAGCATCATTTTAAAATCACAGATTATCTGTGCAAACGAGTTCATTACATTTACATTACATACAAGTCCCCAAAATCCAATACGCAATACACAAATGGTTACACAAAAGCTATACCTTGTTATAGTATTTACTGGAAAATCGCCTGCCTCGAGCAGCTTTAAGATTAACCTTAGCAAGTAGGATCACACCCTGAGCAGCAGTTACCAAACCACAACACAAATGAGCTACAAAACCAAATCGTATATGCATGAAGCTTAATGATATTTACAGGTACAGTTATGGACAAGACCAAGACCAGGACTAAAATTAACACCAGAATGGAGCAAGAATAGATTAAATAAACACTTTTATGATCAAAATAAGTCTAAAACTGGTCTTAACTAAATCAGTACTACACCATGACAAGACCAGAACCATTTAAAGCTAAATAAATACCATAATGACTCAGTATGGTTTATATAAGAAACACTTATAATCAGACCAGGACCAGACCAGAACCAGACCTAATTAAAGTAAAGTTATAACCATAATGACTCAACATCATGACTCAACACTGTTACAATCACAGCAGGTCTAAATGAGGACAGTAGTATTAGACTAGGACTAAACCATGATTGGACCGGGCTAGGTCTAAAACCAGGACCGGACCAGAACTAGACCAGGCTTAAACCAGGACTAGACCAGGACTAGGTCTAAACCCATTCTAAATCAGAACCGGACCGGACCTTGACTAGGCCTGGACTGGACCAGCACTAAACCAGGACCAGACACATTGAAAGCAAAGTTATAACCAATATGAGTGAGCATAAGTCGTATAACACACACTGAACAATAACAGTACAACCAGGACTGGACCAAAATCCAATACATACGCATATGGTTACTACAAGAGTTTAGTAAAATAAAACAAAACCTAGTCTACAATATAACAGTGACAAAACAGTGAGTGAACCAGGATTCAGGTCCAAAACCATCTCAAAACAGACTAAACCAGACTAGGTCCAAACCCTTTCTAGTAGAGGACCGGACCAAGACTAGACCAGGACTAGACCAGGACTGGGCCAGGACTAAACTAGCTCTAAACCAGCTCTGGACCAGGACTAGACCAAACTAGGACTGGACCAGGCTAGGTCTAAACCCGTTTTAATCCAAGACTAGACCAGGACAAGACTAGGACCACACCAGGACCACACCCAGACACATTTAAAGCAAAGTTATGACCATTATGAATGAGCATAAGTCGCATTACACACAGTTAACAATCACAGTACAACCAGGACTGGGCCAGGCCTAGACCGGGCCTAGACCAGACCCAGACCAGGCCTAAACCAGAACACAAGTGAACAATTCTATCTGGTATGAGACACTTCAAACCACACACATTCACAAAACAGTCACTGCAACTACATAGCAATGACATAGCAACCAAGATTCCCGCTCTTGGAATGAGTGATTTCATTGGCTGTTTCTAGGCTCATTGCTTTCTGATTGGTTAACACATATCAAAACCTGGACTAGATCAGGACAACACCACAATAAGACCAAAACAGTTTATCCATTTAAAGCACACTTACGGCCATAATGCATGAAGATAAATTTCATAACACACTTGCACTCACAGAAGAACCAGGACCAGACTAGGACCGGATTAGGACCGGACCAGGACTAGATAAAACTTGGATTGGACCAGTCTAGGTCTAAACCCATTCTAATCCAGGACTGGACCAGGACCGGACCATACCAAGACTAGGACTGGACCAGACTAGGTCTAAACCTGTTCTAATCCAGGACAAGACTAAGACACATTTAAAGCAAAGTTATGACCATTATGTATGAGCATAAGTCGTATAACACACATTTAACAATCACAGTACAACCAGGACTGGGCCGGGCCTAGACCAGACCCAGACCAGGACTAAACCAGAACACAAGTGAACAATTCTATCTGGTATGAGACACTTCAAACCACACACATTCACAAAACAGACAGTCACTGCAACTACATAGCAACGGCATAGCAACCAAGATTCCCGCTCTTGAAATGAGTGATATAATTGGCTGTTTCTAGACTCACTGCTTTCTGATTGGTTAACGCGCGCGCACGCACACACACAAAGAACAGACCAAGGACTAAACTTTAGCACTAAAACTATAGTCCGTAGAAACACATACAGCCTCACGTTACAAGACTGTGACTAAACAAGAATATTAGCAGTTTAACGCACACATACACAGCCCATATAAAACATTAGCCACACAGCACATGGGGAAACGCCCTAAATAAAACGTTAGTTTAGCTTTTACAAAATAGACGGTGAATATTAGCACATTAGCACGCACACATACACAGCCCATATAAAACATTAGACCAGGACTAAACCAGAACACAAGTGAACAATTCTAACTGGTATGAGACACTTCAAACCACACACATTCACAAAACAGACACTGCACTGCTTTCTGATTGGTTAACACATATCAAAACCTGGACTAGATCAGGACAACACCACGATAAGACCAAAACAGTTCAAAGCCAAGTATTCACCATGATAATTGAGCATAAACTATATAAGACACACTCACAATTGCATTGCAAAAGCCAAAACCATTTAAAGCAAAGTATTCATGAGGACAAGACACACTTACCATTGCAGTAAGACCACATCAGGACCACATCAGGACCAGACCAGGATCAGACCCATTTAAAGCTCACTCAACTAGGACTAAACCAGGACTAGACCAAGACTAAAACTTAAACCAACAAACATCATAATGACTCAACATCAATTGTGAAAAGCATCATTTTAAAATCACAGATCATCTGTGCAAACGAGTTCATTACATTTACATTACATACAAGTCCCCAAAATCCAATATGCAATACACAAATTGTTACAACAAGAGTTGACTAAAATAAAACAAAAGCTAGTCTAGAATATAACAGTGACAAAATAGTGAGTAGACCAGGACTCAGGTCCAAAGCCATCTCAAAACAGACTAAACCAGACTTTAACCTGAGACACTGGACCTGCACACATAATACCGGGCCTGATCAAAACCAGGACTAAACCAAATCATAGCAGAACTGAAAGTGGTTCCTAACAAACAGCGCAGTTTTGTCCTAAGCTGCAAGTTTACAGTCACGTCCGTGCATAAGGAACTCTCCTGAGGCCCTGACACGTGCTACGGGATCCAGCTACGATGAGCTACCTACTAGGCCCAACAAACACTTTAACGCAATAAAGTTATATCTGCATAAGTACAAATCAGCCACAAGTTACAAGATCAAGACTAAAGAATAATATTACTACTTTTAAGCACACAAAAACCTATATATAGGCCAGTATTTGATAGGACAACAGCACCATGCAGCTGGGATTAGCGGGCCTAGGCCTCCCTTGGTACTAGGCCTCACTAGCACTTTAGCACTAAAAGTATAGTCCGTAGAAACACATACAACTGCACGTTACAAGACCGTGACTAAACAAGAATATTAGCACATTAGCACGCACACATACACAGCCCATATAAACTATTAGCCACACAGCACATGGGGAAACGCCCTAAATAAAACGTTAGCTTAGCTTTTACAAAATAGACGGTGAATATTAGCACATTAGCACGCACACATACATAGCCCATATAAAACATTAGCCACACAACACATGGGGACACGCCCAAGAAAAAAAGTTAGCTTAGCTTTTACACAACACGGTGAATTTTCACTACAGCTACATTCAACTAACAAAGCAGCTTTATTTAACACACATTTGAAGTAACCAGCAGTATAAAGTAAATAAAAGTCAGATTTCTTACCTTTATCCTAAGTTCTGCGGTCCGGGATTGAGAACAAAGATGGTTTGATGTCCTCAGTCAAAAGGTTTGGCAAAAACACGGATTCACAGGACAAAATCACGGACAAAAGACACACGACGAAAAACAGTAATCCGGTGATCCGATGATCGCAAAATCGACGTAAAGTCAGCGAAAAGACAGCGAAAGGGCAGTCAAGTGCAGCTCAAACTTTGGAAGAATGAGAGGCACAAGGGGGCAGGGCGACTCTGCACCTGTATTTAACACTTCTGCAGCGTCATCAGTGGTGCGAACTCTCAGCCAATCAGAAGCCAGGGAAAGTGAGACTTCTTTTCTCTGATGTGTCTCTCAGCCAATCAGGACTGAATATTTTGATTCAAAAGTCTTCAGTCTGACCAACTCTTACAAAATGGCTGAATGTTTTTTTTCAAAAATTCTCCAGCCTTTTGTTTGACCAAACCTTGCAAAATGGCTGAATGTTTTGTTTAGTTTTTTTCAAAACTTCTCCAGTCTTTTGTTTCACCAATCCATATTATGGCAAAATAGCATCTAATAAACGTATCATAATATCTATCTATGTAGAATTGTATTTATTCTCTTCAAAATAAAATTGAATGAAATGAACTGATTAGTTACACATATCATTGAGGGATTTAAATGCTCACTACATAACCCCACACTCTTTAAGCAGATTATATAGTGCACTCCTTCACAGAGTGATTCGGACACACAGCTCATTACAGTCAGGTCATGTGACTGTTTGGGTGAAAAAAGTATAAAGGCGAAACTCTGCTAAAACTTGATCTCTGTCATAAATAATGATCAGATTTGACTGGCACACAAATAGTTATGGATTAATATCATACAAACTGGACCTCACGCAAATGGATTGGATTATTCATTTTTTTAAATCTGAGATGTGGAAATTGTTGCTATTTTAAACCAAAATGGTTTATTTAAGACTGTTTTAATCATAATCAGGATCAACAGTGTTATACAACAGCACTTCCTTCTGCTTCATTCAGTTGTATTGTAGCTCTGTTGTTTTTCCAACTCTCGCAGTGCATTGTGGTCTATATTGACCAGTGTAGTGACCACTGATGCCCGGTACTTTTCAAAGTGTATTGTGGGAAATTTTGAGTGCCCTACTTTTTCATCTACTGGACATTAGGACACGAAAAATGACGTGATCCCTAAATAGTGTCCTAATTAGGGAATAGTGTGGATGTTTGGACAGAGTCTTGGAAATATGGCACAATGACTCTTCATGTCACCCTGATCAAAAAAGTCAATCAGACCCATGTCATATTTTTCACTGGGTTGCAATGGCGATGCGTAAAAGAGCCCATGTTATCCTAATGGGAAAATTTCCAAATTTTCGTACATTTCAAAATCTTATAACGACTTATTCGCTTCATTGAGGAATGTGAAATTTGGCACAATGATTCTTCTGGTTGTCCCCGTCAAAAAAGTCCGGGGGCCAAGTTTGTATTTTGCACGGTGTTTCCATGGCGATGCCTGGAAAATCCCATGTTTTTGCATTTTGTGCATCAGCACTTCCAATGTGTTTTGACTTGTTTGGTGACAAGTGCAGCCCAAAGCCGCAATATAAAAGGGACAAGTGGCGCGTCAGCGCCACCCACAGGGAGTGCGGGGCCGGCCTAGTGCGAAGCACGGCCCGCGAGGGCCGTTCGATGCCGCTTGCGGCTTTAATTATTTTTATTTTTTTTATTTCTTTCTTCTGCTCTTTGAGCAGTAATTTGACCCCCTGAACATTTTCAAAAACTCACCAAATTTTGCCCAAAATTCAGGTCTGCTGAAAAATTTATTTTTTTATGTGGTGCATCATTGGACATAAAAGAATGGCGCGACAGCGCCCCCTGCAAAAGTCAAAATACATTGCGTCAATGGGAGACGTCCCGACGTCAACTTTGGCGTAGAGCCACGAAATTTGGTACACGCATTCTTCAAGTGATGCCAAATAAAAAAGATTATTATGGCCACGCCCCCTGACGCACCGGAAGTCGACCATCTTGGATTTAAAATTCTAAAATGCCGAGTCAGCGTTTTCGCTGACCTCGCATTTTCGTCAACTCCTCTGAAGGCGCTTTACCTGCAGGGCTGAAAATCACTGTACATCATCTAGACAAGTGGGGCATCAAAAGTTATCCAATTTATGATGATCCCTTTTACGGTTTCCGTGCGGCGAAGCCGCAAAATTCCATCGGAATTTTTGCAATTTTCAAAAGTCAAAATTTGCTCCCGTTTGCACATGCAAAGTCCGATTTTGGTCAAATTCAAATCAGTTGTAAAACTTTCGGGCCTAAAGCTACTCATTATGACAGAAACTAAATTGGCGCGATAGCGCCCCCAACAGAACATCTAATAAATTTGTATTGAAGGCCGAAAATTTAGTTTTCCCAAATGTTACCAAATTTGACACACAATTCCATTGGGTCATCCCAATCAATAAAGTCAATCAGACCTATGTCGTCTTTTGCACCGTGTTGCCATGGCGATGCGCCAAATTGCCAATGTTATGCTAATGGGAAATCTCCCAATTTTTCCCATTCATGGGAAAAATATTAGTTTCATGGAATAATGTGAAATTTGGCACCATGACTCTTCATGTCATCCTGATCAAAAAAGTCAATCAGACCCAAGTCATATTTTTCACTGGGTCGCCATGGCAATGCGCGAAAGCGCCCATGTAATCCTAATGGGAAAATTTCCAAATTTTCATGCATTTCAAAGTCTTATAACGATTTATTCACTTCATTGAGGAATGTGAAATTTGGCACAGTGATTCTTCAGGTCGTCACCGTCAAAAAAGTCCTAGGGGCCAAGTGTGTATTTTGCACGGTGTTGCCATGGCGATGCCTGGAAAACCCATGTTTTTGCATTTTGTGCATCAGCACTTCATATGTGTTTTGACTTGTTTGGTGACAAGTGCAGCCCAAAGTCGCAATAAAAAAGGGACAAGTGGCGCGTCAGCGCCACCCACAGGGAGTGCCGGGTCGGCCGAGTGCGAAGCAAGGCCCGCGAGGGCCGTTCGATGCCGCTTGCGGCTTTAATCTTCGACAATTACCCAGATAATTTCACTGTGATTTCAGAATTGTGTCAGTGTTGCATATAGATTTTTGCACTAAGGAGGTGACAGTTTATACTTTGCTTTTTCTTATGGATTATGGACAATCAGCTGTTAGTCGTCCTCAAGATAAAACTCCAGCTGGGTGCTCTTGACTGAAATCTGGGATAAAGATTAGAAGAAAAGTTGCAAATCATAGATGTGTCTGACCTAAAACTTGATAATGCAATGATATAACTCAACGGCATGTATTTGAGAGCCTTTAAATCTTAAGCCATGGCAGCAATGTCATTAGTGGACCTGTTCGTTTACCTGTTTACACATTTTAGCTGACTCAGCACCTGCCCACAGCATTATAGCAATCTTGCTTTGCCTTTTGAGATTACGCTGTGTACATGTGTTGATATATAGGAATGTGTAAAGGGCCCATATTACGCTATTTATATTGTTTCCTCATCAAAAACATACCTGGAGTTGTGTTTTGAACGCACAAAATCCTGCATATTTAGGCTGAATTCTTCTCTCAAACAGAAAACACTCTGTTCCACCTTGTGATGTCATGTGGTAATACAGGAAGTGCTCCACTGTGTTTTTAAATTTCATACACGTTCTCTAGAATCATTTGGATAATTTCTGCCCTGGAATTTCTAATCTCTACTAAACAATGGTGAATGTATGACATGACATCACTAGGTGGAACAGAGCATTTTGAGCTTTGGAGATGTAGACAGACTAAAAATAAAGGGTTACTCAGACAAAACACAACTGCAGGTATGTTTTTGAGCATATAACAACATTCTAACATGGCTTAAAGCTCACAAGAGTCAGTTTTGTGTAATATAGGACCTTTTAATCTCTGAATGATACTAAAAATAGAAGCAAAAATAGCAAAGAAAATGTGTCCAGTGCAGGCTCAAATATACAGACTAGAACATGCACAAACAATAAAATTCAGTTTTTATATATTGAAACAGAGAATCCTGTCTCAGTAATAATACATGTTTTCCTTTGTGCCAGACATGCATCCGGTTTATTCGGCCACAAGGTGAACATCCTCATTGAGAAAGAACAAGCAGCGTGTGTACTCCCGGGCGTCTCAGCCGGCATGGGGCCTGATCAATAGCTGCCTCTGCGGGCTCAGCTATTAGCAAACAGCCCCATGTGTAATAACCGTGCTCTGACCTTTGGGCTAAATTTCCCGAGCTGCAGGCATCTCCGCTGGGGTACAAGGAGAAAAGGTGAGATGTGTTTTAGCAGTTTGTAAATGTAATGTAGATTGATCACTGTAGGGCTCTTATTGGTGATTGTCAAGGCTACTGCAGAGTTAAAGGGACAGGTTTGGAGTTCCTTACCAACATGATTCACGACCTGCTTGTCTTTATTTCAATGCATTCGGTGGGTATGTCTATATTGAGCCTGGCATTTTACACCTCAAGTCTTTTCCATCGTTCATGCATAAGTGTGCACCATATATCACTGTTCTATAAGCTGGAGGAGCCAAAAGCTGACATTATAAACGAATATACTTTTCAATTTTAAAATTTGCTGTTGGATTCTTCTCGAAAACTAGGAGATATTTTCTCTTTAGAGTTTGCCAGTACAATGTGTCAATTATATCTGCATTTTATACCCACGCATGGAATGTGCTGAACAAAACATTTTGTCAGAGAGCTAAAAAGTAGTGCCCTGGTGAACTTTTTTCAGTGGATTTATTAAAGCTTGGGCATTCTTACTTTGACTCCAGACTCAGCTGGTGTAGGACTGTACATTTTCCAGCAACTAATGTGAATATAACCCAGGAAGATAGAAGCCAGGAGGAGCAGTAGAAATGTCAAAGAGTCTACCACCCTGTCATCTCCATGAATATGTTGGTGTAGTAGAGTTCTGTATTGTGGCCTGATCTCTATATAAGGTGGAATGATATAGTAAAATAATTAGCAACACCACCTGCTAACACCAGGACACAGTATTTTCCCCACACACTGGAGGCACACAGGGACGCTAACTGAATATGACATCAGTTTAATTTACATTTCATTTATTATCCATTTGGGTTTGTGACCAATAAACCCTTTACTATTACATCAGGCTTTACCGAAAATGTTCCACAGGGCATTAAATTTGTCCATGGAGACAAGCAGCTATAGTTATAATTCTTGAGCAATAAAAACACCAATAGATGAAATGCAGTTTAGGTAAGGTAAGTGCTACAGAACAATCCAGACAAAGCAAAAACATCTTCACTGGGACATGCAGGTGTCAGACCCCCCCAACAGAAGGTTACAGAGTGCTTCAGTTGAAGAAAGAGAAGTTAGCCACTGTCAAGTTATTTCAGTTTAAGCTTTATCTGTATGTATACCTGATGTCTCACTTGGACTACCTCCGTTAATGCACTCTCTCTTCTACACTTTTTAGTTTAGTATGTACTTTGCATCGTGCAGCAGATGGACATCTCCATTAAGAACCCCAGGCATTAGTCTTTCATATTGTCCATCAAACTGCCCCGTGTCTCAGATCCTGGTCCTCCTTGTAGCCTGCAGAGAGCACTTCTGCTGGGAGTCAAATCCATGCTCTCTAATCGTTTCTCTTCCTCCAAACTCCATCTTAGAACAGGAGAGACAGCTTGTCGCCTGTCCAGGAAAACCTGCATTTATCTTGATGATGAATTTATGTACATTTGGGCCTATGACAACTGGCACACAGCCGCGAATCTGTATAAGAGTCTGCGCACAATACAAAAAAGCTATGAGAGAATTTTGGCTCTGGCGTCTCCTCCACTAAAAGCATTGAAAGGTTGTCGATAAACTTCCATTTCAGGGTTTGTCTTCTGTCCAACTTGTGATATCCGATTCCACCCAGTTTCCCAGAGGGGGCTGAGGTGAAGTAACATCACTCGCTGTGGATTAGGTAACAAATAAAACAACAGGGAGTCCATTCCGAGAAGGGACATATTTAATATGATATCAAATGCTTCGCTGATGTAACCCTGTACAAAACTGGATTGGATTAAATCTGAGTTGAATGGGGCAACACACAAAAAGGGTGTGATGATATTTTTTTCTTTTTGTATACTGAATGGTTTCTACAAAGGCGCAATATTATGCATCATTCAGTAAAAGAAAAACTTAAATCTGTCAACTGGACAAAAAGCTGTAGGAGTGAAAATATTTCGCTGCTTCAGTTCTGGTCAGATTACTGGTGGACATTGCTTTATATCTATCTGAAGGGAGGAACTGACTACCTTTCCGATAGATGCAAGACAGTGTCCACCAATAATCTGACCAGAAACTGAAGCCACTTGGATGAGCAGTGAAACATCTTCACTTTTTTTTGTCCAGTTGACAAATATGAATTTTCTTTCTGATACCTGGAAAAATAAAGGATCACACAGACATGCACCATTCAGCATTTTTGAAGTTTCAACACCTTAACATCATTTCCTGTGTATGCGTTATACTTCAAAGCCATAGTTGATCTCAAATTAGTTGATATTAAAGATCCCCGGAGAGGGCTACAATTGCATCTCCTGGCACATTGAAAAATGAAGTAGTTTACAAAAAAACAAATATGGTTGTGGCAAGTGTTTCAGTTTGAGTTGTGATACATAAGAAGCAAAGAGAAGACTCAATGTGCCATTTAAGAGCTCACTCCCACTTGTTAATTCAAAATATTCATTTAAAGGGACAATTTACCATGCTATTTCAATCCCCGAAAATGTATTTTTGTAATTGCAGTGTAGGTGGGCTCTCAATTTGAACAGAAACAATGTAATGTGTAGTTCATTACCTAAATGAACTTGCATTAGCTAGTCTACAATACACTTTTACCTTTGTATTGTCAGATTCAAATGTCATGAAACTCCTCTTCCAAAGTTCTGACAGCGCGAGAGGTTTTTAGGCCACATCAATCAAAAGTTGCTCCTGCCGTTTCTCCACAGCTGTGATGCTGAGTATCTACAGAGCAGTGGAGTTTGTGATGTGTCGCCGAGGCAGAGATGGCCACTCAAGTGAAGGCACAGAGCAGTGGCAGCAGATGGAGAGGGAGGCACACACACTACACAGCTGGTCCCGTGCTGCACCACTAATATTCACCATCACAAGTTTCCTGTTGTCTCCCTCTAGAAATGAGAGAGTGTAGCTACAGAGCACACACCCAACAGGCTACAGTGTATGTAATGTACACATATGGTTTATGTAACTGCATCTGGTAATCTGAATATGATTTATTCACGCAGCGGTACTATGAACAGCATTATGTAGTGGTATTCAGATTAGCATTACAGGTTTACATATAATGACACTGTTTTATAATTTGGGTAAATGTTGGTGACTATTAAGGAGAGCATATTACACTATTTTCTGATCTATGTTATAATGTTTCCTCATCAAAAACAGACGTGGAGTTGTGTTTTGTTTCAGTCACACCTGCTAAACACTCAAGCCATGCACATTTAAGATGAGCTCTTCTCTCCAACTGAAAACACTCTATTCCACCTTATGATGTCATGTGGTAATACAGGAAATGCTTCACTATGTTTTTAGACTTCATACACCTTCACTAGAATCATTTGGATGATTCCAGACCTGGAATTGTCCATCTCTACTGAACAAAAGCTCAAACTACCACTAAATGACATCATAAAGTTGAACAGAGGATTTTGAACTTCAGATGTAGACAGACTAACAATTACTCAAACACGTGAGAATGAAACAAAACACAACTTCATCTATGTTTTTGATAAGGTAACAACATTATAACATGGGTAAAAGGTCAGAAGAAGCCATTTTGTACAGTATAGTAACTTTAATAATAACTCACTGTAAAGCTATATATTAGAGTTGCACTATGTCACTTTTTTTGCCGAGATATCCGTGGAGATGTTATTGCTTGCTAAAACTATCATGGAGACAAGCACGTGACATCGCAGGCCACAGGTAAGATCTGTGGAAAGGCGATGCCAATCACAGTGAAAATGCATGTTCTTCAAGGTATTTAGCAAAAAAAATGTGCAATGGAATAAGATATATAGTTTTAATGCCATACTGTGTAATATTCCTGGCAAAGCAAATAGGAGTTGGATAGCCTAGCTGAAAAAAAAAAAACATACTTTAAAAAGCAATACAGGATTGACGGTTGCTCTCACGGACCATTTCCACCACGAGTGTCCATAAATAAATGAAAGCTATTTGACTCATTCATTTCAATAGATTTAGCACACTGATTTGGTATTCATAGCTTGATGCACATTTCAAAATATATGTAAACACTGTGGATGGATAGCCAGATAAACCCCTTTTAAACTATTAGCAAAATGTATTCACTTTGACCCACTTATGTTGAAATCCTTACATTAATCCCTGTGCAACTCTTGTGTCTGAGACTGACAAGCCCTCTCTGGAGTGTAATGATCTTCCAGTTATAATATTCATAAATCAGCGCTGAAGCTCCTCCAGCAATTTTCCCATGGTCTCCTGGAAACCCACTTTGAGATCCCACCTGGACCCTCGCGAGCACATCCTTCTGGAGGCTGCCGCTGATTAGAAATTATAGCCTGCATCCTTAAAGAACCCCCTGATATCCAATTAGCATGCGGGTTTGAGTCCGGTGCATGCCTCCCGCCCCCTAGAGAGCGCCATTCAAAAGTACTTCAACCAGTTTGCATGTACTTAAAAGGAACCTCTAGAGAAATCACTCCAGGGCCAGTGATGGGTTTATATGAGAAACTTGTGGAGTCAATGTGACAGCTCAGTGGGCGAAATGTGAGCTTCTTGAGAGGAATGAAGTTGCTGGGTTTTAAAATTCAAGTTACACATCAGTTGACAGTGTTTTAAAGTGTAGTTTTTGGTCCAAAGTCTATCATGTGAGTGAGTTGTTTTAAGTTAATTTCCTTTTACTATTGACCCCAAGACTGAAGGTGTGATTTAAAAGGATCTGTATGCACTACCTCAGAGCTGAAGTGTGCTGAGATCAGTTTCACATTTTGTGCTGCCAGGGAACAGCAGCTGGAGATGTCACTTACCGTACAGTGATGATTGTACTGTAGAGGCAGCAGATGGTTGTCCTTATATGTTCTTTGAGAGCAGTATACCAGATATGTACAAGCATAGACAGTTTTAAAGTACTCTAGGCGAATTATGTACAGGCTGTGTCAGCACAAACAAAGGTAAAAGAGCTATTGAAAGTTTGGAACGAGTCAGTATGGTTTGCTAGCATAAGCAGGCTGTGCAAGTATAACATGCAATGAATCAGTGGTCTCAGACTGAAAACGTTTTTCGTTACAGTTTTCCACATAATTATTTAATTTTGGACTTTATATTATATTATGGACATTGAAAATTGGAAAAAATAATCAATCAGTTGGACAAATTGAGACTACCGTCTTTATTGTGACTCTACTGCAAGAAACTGCCTTGAAACAATAAAAAAAAAAAAACATAAGATGACACTCTCAACTTATCCTGCTGTCTATTGACGGGCTCAAAGCACAGGAAAATTATTTGAAACATTGCTGCATTACTAGTGGTTGAACATAACGAAGTAAAAGTAGTAAACTGCTATACTTAAATATAAATTTGAGGTATATGCACTTTAAAATTTAAAGAGGATACTTTTTATTGTACTGTACTTTCTACTCCACAATATTTATTTTATTATTGTTTGAGACCTGCTGAAAAGGCTGAGGGGTTTCTTTTTAAAGCGTTCATAATTGGATCAAACAAACATATAAAAAATAAAAATAAATAAAAAAAAACAGCTAGGAAAAATTATTGGTTTAATTGTTTTTACTGAACTAAATTCAGCACAAAATTGTATCACATTACATTTGAAGACCTCAGAATCTATGCAAAATACTTTTTACTTTTTACTCATTAAGTATATTTTTAAATGGGTACTTCAATACTTTTTTGTTTTTTCTTCATGTGATACTTTTAGCTTTCCTTTAATGTTATTTTGGCCCTATATCTGAACTTGTATTTACAGTAAGTAGCAAAATTGAGTAGTTCTTCCACGACTGCTTATTACTCACTAATGGTTGCACGAGTTTCATCCATAATTGAATTGCACTATACCAAAAATTTTCATCACATAAGTAGGCTACTTAAGTACCATAAAGGCACATTATGATGATTCTGGAGGACAGGCCTTCATCTGTCTCCATGGAATATTATTGCTTTGCCTCTAATGTTCTGCGTCATGGCATCAAACTTATATCTCCATGTAAACAACCAGGTTAAGTTAAAGGTCTAAACAGGTTTAATGCCATGCTGTAGAACATTCCAAACCAAGCAATAATACTTCCTTCCAGAATAACAGGTGGCATATCTCCTACCAGAAAAAGTTACACCTATAAGTTTTGTATATAATTTAAACCTGTATCAAAGTACTGTGGATGCTTGCGGCACGTATTCAGCAACAGCCCATTTCACAATCTGGCCTACCATTGGGGAGATGTCTTGTTTCTATGCCAAGTACATACCACATGTTGCACGCTCCAATCTGTAAAAACCTGAATCAAAATATTTCCACACTCAAAATAGCTTAAGATGTTGTTTGCCAGCCACCTCTGCTGTATGTGTCCGCAATCAGTGAACATCTCCGTTGAGTTTCACACAGCGAACAGCATGTTTTTGTTGTTTTTTTTTTTTCTGCCAAAATGCCTTGCACCTTGTCCTTTCTTCTCTGTCTTATTGTTTTGTGTGGGGAGGCCTGTGGACTGCAGGGGGTTGCAACACTGAGGAGCAGAGAGTAGTGTGTGTCTGCTGTATGATGGATGGCCGTGAGCGTCGGAGGAGCTAATTGGCTCTTGATGAGTCTGGTGTAGCAGAGAGGGAACGGAGCAGGCCAGATTAGCACATTAGCAGGGTTAATCAATGAGGAAATGAAGGCGTGCTGTTTCACTACTAGCACTTTTTCTGTGCACGGCGCCTCTTTGACTTGCAGCTATCCAGATGTTGTCATATTAAGTGAATGACAACTTACTGTTTGACAGATACTTGAGTACATCACTATCGTTATAGTATGGAGCAAATTATTGACTTCATTGACCTAACCTGACCCTATAACACTACTACTACTACTACTACTACTACTACTACTACTACTACTACTACTACTACTACTACTACTACTACTACTACCACTACTACTAATACTACTACTAATACTACTAATAATAATAATAATAATAATAATAATAATAGTAGTAGTATACTCTAACATCAAAGGTTTGGACACACCTTATCATTCAACTTTTTTTTTTTTTTTAAATGTTTATTACTTTCTGCATTTTATATACCGATAGAAGACTTTAAATTTATGACACAAGTTTTATGAAATTATGTGGCAAAGAAAAAAAGTGAAATATCTCTAAAAAAATTTTTTTCCTTATATTCAAATGCTCAAAGTATCCTTTGCTTTGTTAACTCCACTGCAAACTCTTGGTCTTTTGTCTGAGCTTCTTGATGAAGTCTTCTAAAATGATTTTCACTTCATAGCTATGTCTTGTCAGGGTCATGAAATGACAAAAATTTAAAGAATTACGTAGTCCTTTTGGAATATTTTTTGTAATTGCGAAGGAAGAGATGGTAGATCAGGTGGACAGTTGAAAGAAGTTTATCTGATCAGATGAATGACGTTACAGACAACAGACACATGAGTTATGTTTTAAGGGACTTTTTCCAGTACTTATAGTACTGGGTAGTATATATACTACCCAAGAAAGGTAGTATCTATAGAAGGATGGTCCTATAAGGACTTGACTCATTTTACATACTGTCCGTACAAGGTCATAAATGGATACACCGTAGCTGTTTACAGTAAGATAGAATACGTCACTAAAAGATGCTTGCAGTCACTGAAAAGATGTATTACAAGGCCTGTTGTCCTCTGAACATGAAAAGCTGTGTCCTGTAACCTAAGTAACACACAGGTTTAATAGTAAAACATTTTTATTTTTTAATCATGCTTAATTTTTACATTGCTCTGCAGAAGTCACAGTTGCCAAAGCTGCCCAAATCCACGGCAACAGTCTCTCCTACCACAACCATGTATATTTACATCCACATTCATAAGCAAGGTGGGGTAAAGTGTGTTGCCCAAGCGCATGGTAATATACATGGAATTGATTGCCAACCTTTCAGCTGCAAGAATCGTCTGACAAAAGAGCAACTTTTTGGTATAGATACTTCTTTACCTGTTTCACCATTTAGAGTTCTTCATTCAAGGATAGAACATGTTGTTTTGAATTGTTAATTGCTATGGCAACGGTGGCAATTTTTCATCACTCCCCATGGATTGGGATGGTGGAGGCCAGTACTAAAAAAAAGCGCTTACCACCGTGCTACCGCAAACACAGAGATAAGGTTTTGCAGTATAATTTGAAGACCAATCATAAAATATGAACGACCCTCACTCCTCTAAACGTGACACCACCTCCCAAAAGCAAAAACTGATTCCATGTCCGACCTATAGGTTAAACGCTTTATAAAAATATAAGCCGATAAATGATCCCATACTGTGTTTCCTGGTGCCTGAGCTGAGCAGAGCAGTGAGAGAGGAGCAGTGGCGCAGTATTCTAATTTCAACTCTAGCTGAACCCTGCATTTGAATTCTTTTGAAATCCTCTCCAACCCCGTCATGCAATTTTAAACACGTCTATACAATAGCGAGGGCCTTTCATGTCTATCAGCGAGCGCTCCCTTTTCCATGTACTGTAGCACATTTCAGAAATAGATTTTGCTGAACTTTTTATCTCATTTTAATTTTTGATTTGGCTTTGTTTCATTTTATATATCAGTCTCTAATCTTTGCCAGAGCAGTCAAAGCCCACGGGCACATGCACATGCACTCTTATCATTCACTCATTATTGTGTATGTGTACTGTTATGCGCTCGAAGCTGTTTCACTGTTTTACAATAGCTGGACATGGGCAAGCAGCTCTCTTAATATTGATCACACTTAGCTTTTAAGTGCAACCGTTGATGTTTTGTTCAATATACTCTTTTATGGCATGCTTGAAAACAGAATTTGGGGCAGTTAAGTCTTTTGCTGGTTTGGCATGATGTTAGTGTTTTGATTTTTATTCTCTCTGTGAATCATAGACTGTATATATAACTGGACTTAGCTAACCCACTATCCATCGCAAATAGGAAGTGAGCATGAGCGCGCTTCCGGCTCCATCAACTCCAACTTCAATTTATTTTCTTTTGTCACCCCTCTCTTTGTAATAACTGCTGTCAGGCTTGTCATTTTGGTCTTAAAATGTTCGTATTAACCCGTTGTACGTGATCCTGGTATTTTTATTTTGCTATTTTGTTCGTAATTCAAGATATCACATTAACATTAATAACAGACAAATCAGGCAGTTCCTTTCCCCAAGGTTACTCTTGCTAGCATTGGCGTCAGGTTTGATTGAATGGGCCTTACCTTGAACAGCTTCACTCCAGATTCACTCTTTAGTTGCTATGATATTTGCAGTCGGAATTCCAAATATGGAACTAGACTCCAAATTCACCCCGTGATTGGTAGCCTCAACGAGCTTCATTTAGTTAGAGCCAAACACTATGGGTGACGTCATGCTCCCTCACTTCTTTATACAATCTATCGAGTGAATATGGAATTTTTTTCAGAGAGTGCTTAGATTATTTCAGAAAGCGTTATAGCATGTTAGGTTATCTTAAATGTATTGTTATGTTTATGTAATTTGCAGTTAAATGTTTAAGGAGGCATTACACATACACCGTCATTGAATGACCATGTGCCACAGTCTTTACTACGGAAACTGCTGTGAAACAGACATTCATCAATAATAATGAAACACTGATAGGTCTGTTTAACCCGTATCCATAATGTATCCTATGTCATTAACATAATCTCTTGTAATTATGATCAAGAGCTGCTCATGTCTCCACAGACACCATTCATCATGTGTAACCACATGGACAGCAGAGGTCACAGGACAAACTATATTGGCATAAACTCAGTTTTGCATTCATTACATTATTAGATGTGCAAAGAGCTACAGTATTACAGATATTAGGCACTGTCTGTCCATCGATACGACTGCAAACCTGTTGAATGGGTCAATCCAGGATTAGCATGATTATGTACATTTTGTGTATATATATGTCACCAAAAATATACTCTAAACCGACAACCAGAAATAGCTCTACATGGCTCATTTTATATTTTACTAATGGTCAAAATGTGTACTATAGACCAGTGGTCCCCAACCTTTTTATCACCACGGACCGGCCAACGCTTGAAAATTTTACCGCGGACCGGGAAAGGGGGGGCTAATGCTAATGCTAATGCTTACACATGATACACATTTGACCCACAATTAAGTTAATAGCAGAATAAACCACGCTTACCAATCAGGAACAGCATCCAGTCCATCAAAACATAAGGTCCCTCTACTCCTCAGTCCACCATGAGATCTTCACTCGGTTCCACGAACCTCTCCGGGTCCAAGATGCCTCTAGTTTAACTTGTACAAACATCCACAGTGTCCTCAGTCGCGTACTTCCTTTGTTTTGTCCGTTTCGTCATGTTTAAAATGCAAAACTGCTGCGTAAAATTACGCAATATGTGCGCATAATTTTACGCGCGGATCTTTATATCCAGTCTCATGTTTTTACGCGGAGAAGTGACGGAACAGATTTCACTTTCCTGCAGCAGATTGGACATGGAGGCTCTATCTTCCTTTGTGGACATAATTTCTTGACTGGATTATATTCTCTGGACCTTTACGGAACGAATGAGACCAACTTTGTGTGAATATGTTGATGTTTGACAGAACCAGAGCGCTCAATGGTAAGTGAAGTCCAAATCCACATTTCTGACTTCTCTGTAAAAACGGCTTTCCTGTCAGCACTGTGGTGATTCGAGGTGTAAATGGTTTACATATTCAGAAAGATGAATGCCGTAGCTTTCATTTGGTTCATTTCATTCAATTGGTACCGCGGCCCAGTACCAATTGATCCACGGACCGGTACCGGTCCGCGGCCCGGTGGTTGGGGACCACTGCTATAGACTACTGGGTAACAGTTACATTACTCCACATTTTGAACATGGGTTTCTGTAGCTCAGTTGAGAGAGCAGTCAGATCCACAGATGAATAGTGTCATTCTGTCCTTGGGCAAGACACTTGTCTGTGTACACTGATGTATGAATGTGTGTGTGTGAATGGGTGAGTGGTTCTTTGATGTAAAGCACCTTAAAGGTGTAAAAGCGTTATATAGAAATGTGACCAGTTACCATTCCCATTTACCATAAGAGCAGTGCTAGGCCATGATGTCGGGCTATGATTGAAAACAATGTAAGTATGTGTAGAAGGGTTGACTTTGTGGAGCAACCAGTAGGTGGCAGTGGAGCAAAAATTATAAAGGTTTCTCAGCAGTCTTTGTTCTTCTGACTCGCTCACTTCCACCTGTTGTGTTGTCTGCCCTGCCCTCCATGATGTTAGGTAAGACAGTAGATTTAGGCAATTCAGTTCTAACATTTAGTTGAACTAATATAAGTTGTTTGTTGTAAATTTAGTCGAGAGGTGTAGCTGAGGGCCCAGCTCTGCTCTGTAGCTGTGTGTGTGCGTTATGGCCTGGCCGATCGCATGTCACTCACTGAGTACGGCTGCGAGCTTTGAAGCAGTGTGTTTAAATGATTGCATGAGAAAGAAATACTTCAACCACCTATGGACTAATGTCACTTACTATATTTCTCAGATTATGGAGTTTGAATTTGCTACACCCTGCAGTGCATCCTGCTGTTTTACCTTTACCTTTTTGTTCCTTCTTGCCCCACTGTAAAACTGAACTATAACTGTAACTGAATGACCGTAATTGTAACCTGTCAACATAAAGAACCAAACTGTTCAAATGAAAATTATTGGTTCTTTTATAGGCCAGACATTTTATGCAAATTCAAATAAATGACACTATTGAAACTGGAACTCACTGGCCTCCTTCAGTGAGCAAACCTGTGTGCCTTATACATACAGTTTATTTAGTTAATTTATTTTTTCCAGATTAAACCTGATGCTGCTACTGCTTTATTTTTTATCTTATTCTAATTTAGTGATATTGACTTTTGTCTCCCACTTGTAATGCCACATATGGGTTTCAGGTGATCAGATAGTTTTGCAAAGTAATGTGATTGGATGATACGGTGCAAACATAGTGTAAACATACTGACATTCCAAATACATGTAAACACCACACAAAAACATCCAATATTGTGGTATTCAGCCCATTACTATGTGTTCCAGTCCATTTGAAGACTGCAAAACTGTGTCTTATTAGTGTCAGTTTAAAATGCTTTTCATCTGCACTCCAGGAAAAACAGACCACGCAAAAAGAGGGGGTTTAGTTCCTGTCTATCCCCAGTTGAGGTTCAATTAGACGGATCACAGAAGGCTTCATTATTCTCAGAAGTAGTGGGCTGGAGAAAGAGAGGAACCGGGAGGTGAGAGGGTTAACCGGTACATTCAATTCCCAAGGCTAACTCTTTAAGGAGAAGAGATTGACGGAAAAAAAAAAAAAAAAAAGATTATGAAAAGACACTTTGCTCATTTCATTTTTTTTTTTTTTTTTCATTTTGAATATTCCCTCTCTGAGCAGGACCATGGCATCCCGTATGTGTGTATTGATAAAACTATCCCCACTCAATAACATTTGCTCCCCCAGGGCCCTGTAATCCATGTGGTCACAAAAGAGCTTGACCTTGGAATCATTTTGTTCCTTTCCTATTATTTTATGTAAACCTGTTGACACATTTTAGCCCTACGATGTGACTTTTCATATCTTATCTCCACAAACAAGTTATTGCTTTGCCTGCTTTGCTTTTTTCAGTTATAGGTGTGTAAGAACTCAAAAATACACTGCTAACATGCATTCTTACTGTGACTGGCACCTCTCCACAGATTTTACTTGCAGCTTGATCTAATGGGGGTCACATCATATACTGTATATATAAATGGAGATAGTTATCCTGCTAATCGGCATGGGCGTGCTTCCGGCTCCATTGGCTGCACTTCATTTTCTATTGAAAAACTGTCACCGCTCTATCCATTACTGCTGCTGTCAGACTCGTCATTTTGATCTGAAAATGGTCATGTTAACCCGCTCTACATGATCCTGTACACTTTTATTTCGCTATTGTGAGCTCTTCCGTTATCGTTAGCAACAGGTTTGATTGACAGCTTCGCCAAGCACCTGCTCCTTAATAAACCAGCCGAGCAACAAGAGCAGAAAGGGGCGGTACCTTCAACAGCCTGGCTCTGGATCGGCTCTTTGGTTGCTATGATACTCGCAGTCGTAATCCCAAATATGGAATTCGGCTCCAAATTCACCCCTACAACTGCCATGGGTGACATCACACTTAGTCCTTCGTTATACAGTTTATTGTTTTATCTTCTCTGCACCATTGTAAAATATTGCAAACCCAAAGTTTAACTCTAAAATGATCCAAGTTGACTTTTTATAGGAGAAAAGTTATCAGCAGCAGCTCCTAATGAAAAGAAAAACCTTAGTATTTTTTTTTTTGTCTCAGAAACTCTCATCATTACTGAAACTTTCCAGATTATAGAGCTCGTCTTTGTAACACCCTTGTCTCTTGCGGATTGAATTATCTTCCTCCATGACAGAAACGCTGCATTCTGATTGGCTGTCGCGGCTCTGACACTTCCTGTTGGGTTGACCCTTTTATGAACCAGCTGCTGTGCATTTGCATAATACTGCGCTGACAGCTCATCAGCACTCGGGGTTCATAGCAGCGCTTCTCCCTGCCTCGCTCCACAGCAGTCTGCAGTGGCTCTGTGTATGGAGGGGAGCAGACAGGCGGAATTAAGTCACTTTTAATAAGATGTAATATGACAAAACTGTAATTGTTTGAAATAAATGGTAATACCTATCTGCTATGTGCATAAGTTTCCAACTCAGTAACATGGTATTCTGTCAAAACGCAGATAAATTGTTCTGATTTGTGGCTAATATCTCTCAATATCCCCATGGAACAAAAACTGGGCATAAAATTAAACACCATATGTCTGCACTTTTTTTTTTTTTTTTTTTCTTTAAAAGCAGCTTAAAGTGGTGGCGTTTTTCAAACACAAATAAGAGATTCTCGTCTGTTGAAGTCTAAATTTGTGAACCAACCTCAAACAAAAATAATCTAAAAAAAAATAAAATCAGTTTCAACATTTGAGGAATTTCAAGTTTGGGACATTTCATAAAAAAAAATAAAATATTAATCTTACATAAAGTTATATTGGCTCTGGCCTCCATTTAAAACAGTGACTGTGATATAAAAAATATGTAGAAAGAAGAAAGTAGAAAGAACAAGCCTCATCCATGTAACTACTACAACACATGGCCATGCTTATTGATTATATTGAATAGAAACTGCTTGCCGGTTCAATTCCCGCTCTCTCAACATAAACAGCATTAGTTGAGTGTAGTGACGGGGCTTTAGGCTCTTTTATGGGATCTGAATCTTTTGGATCTGTTCATTTCAAAAAGCCATTCAAACGACTCAAAAGACTCATCACAAACCATTCAAAAAAGCCAACTCATTCACAAACATCACATCTCTAGTTAAGCTGTCAGACAGTTAACCCACCTCGCCCTCACTGGTGTGTGAATGGGTGAGTGCTTCCTTTATGTAAAGCACTTGAAGGTGGTAAAGCGCTATATAAAAATGTACCATTGACCATAGAAACTTTCTGCAACTTACCAAGTTTTTCTTAGTTTCCACTTAGATTACTAATACATGTAATTACTATTAGGACATGGTTCTACTCTATTTTTACTCTCACTTGACAGCAACTGACTATTCCCTGAAGTAACTCATAAGCTTCTGTTCTGGTGCATTATCTCCACCATCCCTGTATGTCCTTGTTCTCACATTTACCTGTACCTCCTTCTCCTCTTCCTCCTCTTCCTCCTGTTCCTCCTTGTGCTTTTTTTCTTTGATTACATGAATGTTGACTTTGATTGACAGCCGGGAATTAGCCACGTGTAAACACTCCACGGATCTATTTGCATCTCTACGTTGTTGGCATCAGCAGTCCCCTGCACACCTCCGCCCCCTCTCATCCCTTCCCACCCTGAACAAGCCCTCTACCTTTTTCTGCTGCTTTCACCGTTTTTATGTTTGTACGGCAGAGCTGAGTTTAGACATGGAGACAGTTTGACTAGAGGTCACCTTGATACGACAGAACAAGAAAATGCATTTTATTTTTCATATATTGTCAGGAAGCTCAAAAAAGTAACATTAGCTTTTACCGAAGTCAAGTATTAGTCATAATATTTTTGGCAAGGTAAAATAGTACCCTGCTGCATATTACTGTCTATTTTACACCTTTATATGGACAGTTTAATATCTGCCTTACACTGGTGAAATGGCAGTGAACTAAGAGGTGAAGGAGGTGCTCAATTTTGTCAAGTAAAAGCACAGATATCAGAGCAAAAAAAACCAAACAAAAACCATCAAATAAAAGTATTGTACAGTATTTTCTGGACTATAAGTTGCACTTTTTTTTTTCATAGTTTGTCTGGGGGGGTGACTTATACTCAGATGTGACTTATATGTGGAATTATTAAAACATAATTTCACATCTTCGTTATTGTCACACTAACAACTGCACAAGGACAATGTAGTTGGCGCAATTGTTCAGACTGGGGATGAAGAATTCAATGGATTTAGTGATTTGGACTGAGATCGATTGTTAGCTTGTTTTTTGTGCTTTAGTTATCTGATTAACTGTTAATATTATAATATTATTAACATACCAGACACTTATTTCGTTTGTTGACTATGCTTCATGTATATGAATAAATATAAATGTGTTTCGTTAGCGTGCTGTGCTGCTATTCAGCATGTTGTTCTCTGTTTTATTGTTATTATAACTTGCCTTTAAAGATAAAATGTTTGTTCTTGGTCTCGGATTTTGTAAAATAAATAAATAAAGAAAATACTTAAAGACTAAAAAATACTTAAAGAGTAAAAAATATATAATAATAATAGTAACAACAATAATAATAATAATAATAACAATAATAATAATAATAATAATAATAACAATATAAGGGTTTAAATATATTGATTGAATATACTGATTTTGATAAAGATTTGTGCTGAATTTTGTTCAACAGAAACAATGAAATCAATAGTTTTGTTTTGTTATTTTCTTTTCTTGCCGTTTTTATTTTTATATTTTTGTTTGATTAAATTATTAACATTAAAAAATGTTAAAAAACTCTCAAACAATAATAAAAAATACTTTACTCACTTGCTTTTCAATCCAGTTCAAGTACAGAGAAAGTAGAGAGAAAGTACAGAGAACAGAGAAAGTACAGATACCTGCTCTCAAATGCAGTGAAGTTAAAGTAAAGTACAGATAACTAAAATGTGTTCTTAAGTAGAGTACTTTGCTAATTTTACTTTATGTCGCATTCCACCACTGACTAAGACATACCACCTTGAGAATCCCTGATCTTGTCTGATGGGGCCGGATAATACTGGGATGCAAAAGTGCTGTGAATACTGTAGACTGTTGTAGTGTCCCCAAGCAAGAAACTTCACCCATCTTGTATAGTATATGTCATGTTGTGGAATTTCTAAAAATAAAAACCTTAAAACATGCATAAAATCAACAGCGAAGTCAGATTTATTGAATCAGTGCACAATAGTCAAAGAGCTGATGTCCCTAATAGTGTCATCTCACCCTCAGCTGACAAATGAACAAACATACAGTGTATTTATACCATCAAAACAATCATATCAGTGTAGTCTAATCTAAGTGGTCCGACTAACAGACAAGAGATACACTTGTGCGTGATAACAGATAGTCTCACAAAGGTTAGGTCAAAGAGATCCATAACAATATAAGTAAAGATTTAGGACAAAAAACGTCATAACAGTCACATGTGGAGTGCGAGCGAGTGAGTGATGGGTGGTGGTTGGGCAGCTGCGGCTACAACAGTCCCACCACATGCCACCAGTATTTAATGAATGAATAAGGTCAGAAATGTGCAGTGACTCTGAGCATCTAGATAAACATTGCAAAGTACTACTGCTGTATTATCATTCTAGAGTGTACAGGAGATAAATACAGTGTATTTCATTGTTTCTACCAAGTGAAATAATAAAAATATTTCAGGGATATGTCAGTGGAGGCGCATCTCCAGGCTTTGAAGTTGCGCAATGAACATATACGCTTGCAAACCTCATTTTACGGGTTTCTACTTTTTTGGAATGACTTCAAATCACGTTTCATTGCTATAAAACAGTAAATAAAACAGTTAGCTTTGGTTCTGTTGTCAATCACATATTTTTACTCCAAAAGGACTGCATCTACCATCAGAACGTCCGAACATTAATGGGATATATATTGTAAATTCGAGTCATTATTATGATTAGTATGTCAGTGTACCATTGAAACACATGCTTAAATTCATAATTGATACACACATACACACATACACACAAACACACACACACATACACACAGACCAAATACATGGCGGTTACAATGTATAAACACACCATATCTTTCCATATCTGTACCATCATGTTATTCCCATGTCCTCATTTTAAAATCCTTATAAGTCACACTAAATTGTTGTGTCAAATACAATGTAGTAACAGTTTCGTAATAACCGTGAGTGCTGTAGTCGTGCTGTTGATATTTCTTTCCTATAAGCAAAGAGCATGTGTATTCTCAGTGGGGAAAGACGATCACGCTGGTCTGGTGCAGTATTGATCCGCAATCATTTTTCACACTCTGTTCAAAGTTATCGACTGAGCCCCAGAAAGATGTCCATTCAACAACAGGGGGGCATTCATCTGAGCATCCCGGGAGTAAGAATACAGAAATGTGCTGGATATATGGCTGCTCAAAGTCTGTTGGATTTTACAAAGAGAACAAACCAATACGATATGGTATTGTGTGAGTATTTACAGTAGGAAAGGGAGAAAATGAACAACTTAAAAAATTCTACACCTTGATATCCCATTACCAATGTATAGTAACAACTACTACATCAAGTACCACAACCAAAGTCATACTACATCCACTGCTGCTAGTGTTTTTCTTATCATCAGTATCAGTCGTGGAAAAAGTATTTGATTTTGTTACTGTCATGATGCACGCAATTCTGTCTCTGTTCTGTCTGAACCTGGAGCTGGGCGGAGTTCCTGGCTCCTCCCGCGCGCACCTGCATCCCATCAGCACAATCATCGCCACCTGCCGTGGATAAGAGGACCCAGGACCAGACACTCAGTGCCAGATCGTCCATGTGTCAAATGTGACTATTCCTGCTCTGTTTTTGTACTCTCTGGTTACCTTTTTGATGCTGACTGGATTTTTACTCAGATTCCTGCTCCCTGGACCATCCCAGCTCCTCTGCCTCTGGCTCTGCTCCTGACCCCGTGTTCCTGCTCCGGTATTGTCTGTTTTGTCTTCACCACCTTGTCTCGTCCTGGACCCCGGCTTGCACCCCGCTTTCCGCTCTGGTTCCCGCTCCCTGCCTCCATTGTCCCTGGCTCTGTCCGTGTTCCTTTCTCCCGCTCCGGTACTGGTTATTCACTGTTCCTGTCCCTGCTCTCCGAGACGCGTTCCCGGACTCTGGCTCACACCCAGCTCCTCGCCTCTCGCCGGGTTAATCTACACTTGTCTGTTATTTCACAAACTGTAAATAAACACTGTAAACTTGCTCCGAGTTCTGCACCTTTTTGGTCCCACCTGCACCAGCATACGACAGTTACTTAAATGCAGATACCAGAGCAAAACATACTCTGGTAAAAGTATCACATGAAAAAATCTACTTAAGTATTAAAGCACTTGTTTAAAAATGTACTTAAAGGAAGTAAACAGTAAACGTTTTTTGTGCAGATTTTTTTTTTTTAAGTGTTGTGATTTTGATAAAGATTTCTTCTGATTGTGTTCAGTAGAAACAACTGAATAAAGTTTTTTTTTTTTTTTTTTCCCCCAGCTGTTTTTATTTGTGTATTTTAGTTTGGTGAAATTATTAATGTTAAAAATAAACTACAGCCTTTTCAGCCAGTCAAAATGTAGTGGAGTAGAAAGTACAGATACCTGTTCTCAAATGTAGTAAAGTAAAAAGTATCCACTGTAAAATGTATTTAACTAAAACACAAATATTTCTGCTGCTTCCATTTTTTTTTTTTTTTTTTTTTTGTATGGCAGAGCTGAGTTTAGACATGGAAACAGTTTGACTACAGGTCACCTTGATACAACAGAACAAAAAAAGATTTTTTTTTTTTCATATATTGTCAGGAAGTAACATTAACTTTTACTGAAGTTTCAAGTATTAGTCATATTTTTGGCAAGGTAAAATAGTACTCTGCTGCATATTAATGTCTATTTTTACACCTTTATATGGACAGTTTAATATCTGCCTTACACTGGTGAAACGGCAGTGAACTAAGAGGTGAAGGAGGTGCTCAATTTTGTTAAAAGTACAGATACCAGAGCAAAAAATAAATACTCAAGTAAAAGTATCACATGGAAAATATACTTCAATAAAAGTTTAAAAATGTACTTAAAGAGTATAAAGTAAAAGTTATTTGTGTATATTTTGAGGTCTACTATATAACTTTCAATGTAGTGATTCTGATACAGATTTGTGTGGAATTTAGTTTTTATTTGTATATTTTTGTTTGATCAAATTATGAGTGTGTTAAATATAAACTCTTAAGCTTTTTCAGCAGCCCATGTTGCAGTCCCAAAATGCAGTGGAGTAGAAAGTACAGATACCTGCTCTCAAATGTAGTGAAGTAAAAGTAAAAAGTATCCACTGTAAAATATGCGTAAATAAAGCACAGATACCTCTTTTTTCTTTTCTTTTCTTTTTTTTTTTTTTTACTTCAGTACAGTATAGAATATAACATGCACAAGTTTTCAAAAGTTTGCACATGTGAAAAAGAAATGGCTAATATCGAATCAAGTTTGCATCCATTAGTGAATGTGTATGAAAGAAAGAGTATTTGTATATCTGAAATTGAGTGGTTGTATGTATGTGTGCATATGTGTGAATAAATTGGTATGGTTCTGTATGTGTGTGTAAACTAAATGTTCTTAGAAATGGCGTATTTGAGGGGCGAGATGTGTTGTATTAGATGTATGTACCATATGTTTACAGGCCTTTCATCCACCTGCACTAAATTCTTACTCTTACTTACCATCAGCCATTAGTATTTTTGCTATAACCTGGCACTTTCCTGTTTTTTTGTTGTTGTTTTTTTTTTAATGTCAATGTATTGTTGTGCACTGTTCCTTAAATATAAAAGCATATCATATCATACCTTACCATACTTTACTACTTCTCCTTCGTTACATTCCACTACTGCTTATAATTTATGGACCTGCTTAAACTAGTTTACTGCCAATAACAAACTATATCTCAAATAAATGGTTAAAGTTGTAGCAAATAAGTGATGTAGAGACACTCATTTTAATAGCGATACTAATGTTCCCAATTTGTATAATTCTGAAATCCGTGGATGAACTCAGTCTTGAACTCAGCATGTGCGATAATGAACTGAATATCATAGACTCCATGGGTAATATCTAAATGTATGGAGCTATGAGAGAACTGCTCAAGCATTTAATCAGTACAAGAAAACCAGACTCTTATTATCCCCCTGCGATTACATGACGGTCCATGACATAAATGCCCAAATGAGGAACAATTAGCTATGACACTCACTTGGTTCAATGAGCAGCTTTTCCAAACACACTCCAGCACATGCTCATTCAAAATAAATATAATGTACTCAGAGACAAATCCTTTCTGGCCCTAACCTCAGTTAAAACCAAATGAATGCAGAGAACACGCAGAAAATGTAAAGCAACGGTTGAGTCGTCCCATTTAGCTCCACAAATTAGCAATCGAGCAATAAACGTATTTCTCATAAACAATTGTGAAATTAAAATATCCACTTGAGTGAATCCACGGGGTGAACAAGAGGCAGAGTCTTGTTTGGCAGAGTGATAATGCTAGTGTTATCTTAGCAGAGCGTATAAATCAAGTTTGGAGGAACGAGACAGCTAGCGGTGGTGTCTCTGTTTGTAGTGAGACTGTGGGATTCAGGCTATGTGAGAGTGCGCGTGTTCTAGTGACTGACAAACTGACAAGAGTATGCAAATCAGGAGCTAGTACCAGAGTTGAACCCCTCACATCTGTCTCCATGAATTTATCTAAAACACTGCACACACGATCAGTTACTCCATGTAAAATAGAGCTCCGAGGCTGTGGAGTTATAATTGGGAAACATGCAAGAGTAAAAGCAGAGAGAAAGTCAATGTAGAAGTGGGTTTGTTAAATAGGATTGTGCAAATATTAGAAATTAAATGTGTTCTTCAGTCAAATGGTAAATGGTAACTTTTTTATATAGCGCTTTTCCACCTTCAGAACAGTTAAAGCACTCACTTATTCATGTACACATTCGCACACAAGTGTACGCAGACACTGGGGGCGAGGTGGGTTAAGTGTCTTGCCCAAGGACACAACGACAGCATCCATATGTGAACGCTGGAATTGCACTGCCAACCTGTGGGTCAGTGGATGTTGCCGTTCAATTGATGATGTTTACTGTGTGTCAAGAGCGGGATTCGAACCGGCAACCTTCAGATCAGTGGACAAAATGCTCTACTGTCGCTCTTTTTTTTTTTTTTTTTTGGAGAAACAAAACAAACATTTAATTCATCTGCTCTTAATGCTATAGGTGCTCACTCTGCCCCTATTTTATCTATAATGCCTTTTAAAAAATGACTCACAAAACATTGCGTATTATTGATAAATCAATTAATTCACAGGTTAAAGCTGGACCGTGAAACTTTTCTGGTACAGAGCGCTGTCTTCTGCTTTTTTGCCATGGAGGTATTATTTCTTCGCCTGGAATGTTCCACTGCATGGCATTAATCGTAGGAGTGGGAGCTTCCACCACGCCAAGTTACAGGTACAGTTACAGCAAGAAAGTACTTAATAGAACTGCAACTTAGATGACTTTAATGCCAAACTGTGGTACATTCCAGGCAAAGGAATAACATCTTCATGACATACCAGAAGAGTGACAGTGCACCTTTATCGTCTGACAATTATGATTTTGATTATGCAATTGAGCAGTCCTGTTATAAAGTAATGAAGAACTTCAAAAACTACAAGAAAACAACAAACACACCATACTTAAAGAGCCCATATTACGCTATTTTTCTGATCTATGTTATAATGTTGTTTCCTCACAAACACACCTGAAGTTGTGTTTTGTTTCATTCACACGTTTAACACACAAACTCTGCAGATTTAGGGTGAGTTCTTCTCTCAAACTGAAAAAACTCTGTTCCACCTTGTGATGTCATACAAGTACAAGTACCAAGTCCATACTTTTGGACATAGAAGTAATACAGGAAGTACTCTGTGTTTTAATCTTCACACATCTTCACTAGTATCATTTGGATGATTTCAGTTATGAAATTTACAATCTCTACTGAACTAAACGTAAAGGTAGCTATTAACTTGAAAACTAGCACTTCATGACATCACAAGGTGGGACAGAGCATTTTCCACTTTGGCAATGTAGACAGACTAATAACCTCAAACATGTGTGAATGAAACAAAACACAACTCCAGGCATGTTTTTGATGAGGTAACAACATTATAACGTTGCCAAAACCTAACAAGAGTCAACTTTGTGTAATATAGGACTTTTAAGCAAAAGTTGTGCTGAAACACTAATGAATCCTCATATGTGTATGTGTTGTTTATGCTTTCTGTAACCCCTCTGCACTCAGGCAGCCTGATCACAGCTCACAGCGCTCTCATCTCCCTCCGCCGCAGTCTGAACCTGCCGTCATCTCCTTAACAGATGGGACGGGGCTCCAAGACTGACTGAATACCAATATAGCTCCCATCTGTCTGAGGAGGAGCTCTGGACAACTGCCTCACAACAAGATGTTTCCTTAGCTTTTATCACACAATGCCAAAGATAAACCACTCAAATACATCATACAGAGCCACATGGGGTTTTTAAGTTATGGGCACTATGACATTGGTTGGTTCGCCCATGGGACAAAGCTAGAAACGGAAACTGTTAAGTGGTAGTAATGTGGGTAGTTGAAGACTGCATACTTACATCCTACAGTGGTTAGTGTCAATATATACTTTTTGTATATATTAGGTTTTTCTGTTTCTCACACAGATTTTTCACATGAAGGTAACTATGTAAAAAAGAAAAAAAAAGTTTACCATAAATTTGTTATCAGTGATCTATCTATTTTAGTCACAAGAAAGACACCAGACACCACCAACCTTATATATGTTGGGGGAGTGTTCAAAACATGAACTTCATTGCACATTTGTATTCAAGTAAAAGTCACTGTTTCATTAAAATCAATCAGTTACAATTAGAATAATTACAGTCAAACTTAAATTGACTTTAAAGCAGCTCTGCTTGTTTACAGACCTCTCCATGGCCTAGCACCAAAGTACATCTCCGACATGTTAGTGCCATATGAACCATCTCACAGTCTGAGGACTTCAGGGATCGGCCTCCTGCTGGTGCCCAGAGTCAGGACTAAACATGGAGAATCAGCGTTTCAGTTTTCTGCAGCTAAAACCTGGAACAATCTTCCTGAAGATGTGAGACAGGCCTCTACTCTGTTTAGCTGTGCATGTGACTGAAAGGTTTTTATCCTGCACTTTTCTCTTTTAATGTTAATTCTATGATGATTATTTATGTTTTGATTTGTTGTATTGTGATTTTAAATACAATCAAAAGTTTAAACAGCCAGTGCTTGGTTGTGAGACTGCATTTTCCATTATATTAATCATAAGTCACTATACTGGGACGCATATTCATTCAGGTCTCTTGACAAAGGACAGAAAGTTGCAGAGGCTGAGTAAACAGCTAACCTTCACAAGTGTCATCAGCTTCCGCCCTCCTTCACCTCCACTGTGTCTCCCTCCATCATTTTATTCCACTCTCTTCATACAAACAACTGTTTAATTGCCTGCTTTTCCCTGCATAACAATGACCTAATGCGATTTAATTGTGTGGCGTGTTACGGAGCAGAGCCTGGGGAGCAATATGCCATGTGGAGGCTGGCGGGGGCGTCAACAGCTGGGTCAGGGGGCAAAGAAAATGCTGCCTTATTGCTTTCTGTCATGAGGAACCTCTACTTTATCACAATGCCATACAAGGTGTAAACTGCAGCAAGGATTTAAACACTGTGAGATTTAAAATAGTGGTGAGTGCTTATACTTCACAGGAAGAAGGTCCCAGGTTCTGAGTGTTGTCTAGCATGAACCTAAGTGTAAAGGAAAGTGTATTGTATGTTCAGATGAGATAACCTGTGATGCTAAATGGTAAATGGTCACATCGACAGGGACACAACGACAGTATTCATCTGTGGGAGCTGGAATCACACCGCACACAAATACAGGGAGAACACGCAGACTGCAGAATGGTGACACATGAGAGCCTGGAGTCTGACTCGCATTGCCATTTTGAACAAGTGTAGTTTTATAGAAAGGAATTCAAATTATGCTGTACAGTTTTTATGGTGAATTGCACAAGAAAGAAAAATGCAATGGCAAATGGTTACATTTATATTGCAGTTTTCCACCTTTAAGGCACTCAAAGCACTTTACATCACCCGTTCACACACATATTCATACACCAGTGTGCGCAGACACTGGGGGTGGGTCAAGTGTCTTGCCCAAGGACACCCAAGTATGAGGACAAAACACAGACTGCATGGATCAGTGGTGAAATGGTGACAAGTGACATGTGAGAGCTGTATTTTTATTTATTTTTTTCAAGAGTGGGATTTGAACCGCCAACCGCCTTTTGGATAAGTGGACAAACTCTCTATCAACTGAGCTAGTGTCGCCATAGTCATGTCTTGAGCCTGTAGTGCATATTGTTTGGTGATTCTGATTCTGAAGCATGCACCCAAATGTAGGGAGAAAACGCAGACGTTGAAATGCTGACAGGTGACACATGAGTGCCTCGAGTCTGACCCGTCTGGTCATTTTGAGCAAATACATTTTTATAGCACATTTTTATGGCATATTGCATAAGAAAGAAAGTGCAATGTAATAATCTGATCATTTCCAGGAGCTATACACTGTCCAAATCACATACTGTCCTGTCCTATACATCGCTCCCCACAGCTCTCACAAATGAAGCTGTAGCTGTGGTATGTCCCTACTGAGCACTAATGAGAGGTCACCCACCAGGAGAGGCCAGGGTCAGGAGGGCCATAGTCCCAAAGCCATGAATAAAACATCAGTCTATCTGTCTGGCAGGTATAAATATTTCTCTTCTTTTCACTGACACAGGGCCAAAGTTGTCCTGCGGAGTCCCGGGCACAGTTTGACACAAGGCCGTGATTGTCAGCGTAATGGGATACAGTTGGAGGAAAAGTTTTGTATTATGGCTCTGAAAATATGCCCGCTACAAGGAGCATGAAGGTAAGTAAGAAATAAGAAGGCTTTTCACTTAAATTATGGTTTTAGGGGACTATTTTACAGACATTTGTGCGTGAGCAGGAGCATTTAAATCCCTATATTTCTCTGCCCACACACATTTCAATCCAGTTCCGTCGAGGGGGTAGTGGTTAACAAGGCATTTCCAGGTCAGCCAAGAGACAGCCCCGTCAGTACTGGGATCTGACCGGAGCAACTACAGAGGCAGGCATCCAGGAGGATTTGTAGCCTGGAGTAGGGCCAGGTCCTCCAGGGGTTGAGGTGTAAGCAGGGACCCAAGAGAGGTGCCCTGTGTCTGGGCAGAGGTGCTGGGCATGTGGGGGTTGGCTGGAGTGAGGCCAAACCTCCAGGGGTTGAAAATGTTTCATAGAAATTGATTTGGAAAAAGGGAATTCTCCCCAATCAGTAGAATTTATTTGTTTCATTATAGAAACTGGGAACTTTCTGTGTGGTGAGGAATTCAGTTCTGCATTTGCTCCTAATTAGCTGGTAACAGATGCCATTTCTTTTACAATAATCCACATTCTGCAGACGGAAGTGTGAGTGTCTTGCTTATAGACACAACAATATGAAAATAGCTCATAACCCTGCAAATAAAATTATTATAAAATTAAATTATAAATAAAGTTATAGCTTAAGTTTCATTGCCTTAATTTCTTTCTCATCTTTGTATGTTGTCAAAGTTGGGCCTAAGCGTCTGTGTCCATGCTGAGGTATGAGAACAAAGAGCTTTACTTGAAATCACGAGGTCGACTGGAGGTCAAGGCAATAGTGGATGAAAGGTGTAGTTCTCGGGCTGTGAGAGGGGAGAGTGCTTTGATGTGCACCTCACAGTAGATGGGCCACTCCACGGCTGCTCCAGCTTTGGATCTCTGTTTACTCTTCCTCAAGGGGACTTTCTGAAACATCATTTGATATGCTCCACAAATATAGCCTGACTCCTGGATTTGATATGTACTGTGGATCTGTGTATGGATAAGTGAACTATCCCAGGGGTAAAAATGTTCACACATGTTTATGTTACAATACTTCAGTTCGGTCTGTCATGTGTTTTAAATTGAGGCAAATAACTTATGTTTATGAAACTAAAGTTTGTTCTCACAACCGTAATGTTCAGATATGTACCAGGATTTGTGGCATAAAATAATCTCTAATAAAAATGTATGCAGGAATGAATGGAGATAATTTATTAAATAGAAATTACATTTTAAAATTAAAATATAATTTGATTTAAAGCTGCAACTATGTAACATTTTAGTGGAGGGTCCGTCACTTGCTTGTCTCATTTGGATGTTATTGATTTGTGTGTCTGCATGTATTCAGTTCAATTCAATTCAGTTCAATAGAGATGATGCATCTCAAGGGGCCAAGGGGCTCTTCAAAATAAATTTGAATAAATGTTTTTTTTTTTGTTTTTTTTAATTAGAAATACTTTGAAGATCATGCATTCATATATGATCATGCATTCTTATATATCACTACAGATCTGACCTGTAACTTGGCTTGGTGGTGTCACCTGTTTGTTTCTATGGAAACAGACATTCCAGTCAAAGTAGTACTATTTACTTGGAGAGAAGCAGGTAAGTAGAAGTTACATAGAGCATGTTTAAGGTTATTCTGTTCATGCCAGTACTGCCTGTTTCATACTTTTGGACATTTTGATTTTCACAGTATTCAATCACACCTTGTAACCCTTTACTCATCTGCTAGATATGAATAATGCTTCTAAATCTTTGCAGACAATCTCGTAAAGCTACACAAATAAATTGACTTGTTACAAGGTTATTCTGGGAGCACTGAAGGCTGTCAGTTGGAAATGTGCTATTCCACAGTAAACACATAATAGGATTTGGTACATCCAAGACACGGTATTTATTGAAAGCAGAAGGAAATTGTTTTCATTATCACACACTCTGTGTGAACCTTCTCAGCACGAATAGTCAAAGAAATGCCACACAAATGTGTCCCTTGTACTAACTCCATACTAACATACTGAATACATGCAGTATGCAAAGAAGTGGTGCAGATGTGGTATGAATAATGATCCTGGTACATCACGTTTACTTAGTGCTGCTCAATTCATGGAACAACAGTAAAATACTTGCTGTATATGTTTGTTTATTGTGTGCTGTGTACAGAGACTAGCACCACTGTGTGACATGTGCAGTAACACATTTCACATAGATTCTCACAGGTTTAATGGAGTTATTATTTCTGCTATTTTTATATAAATAATGTGATATAAATGAGCTGCAGAGATCAGAGAAGG
>NC_047146.1:23697437-23701323 GCF_009829125.3 Periophthalmus magnuspinnatus
GTAATTGTCGAAGTATATGCAGACGCTGTTAATTCAGATTAACTTTGAAAGAGAGATGGACCCTTCTGCAATCCGTGCCCATTTTAGTTGAAGTCCTGGATCTCCGCCGCGGGGCACTTGATGAATGGCTGCAGTTTCCTTGGCGCCGCTGTTGTGTGGGAGGTCAATAACTCATCTGCGATCAGTGAGTGTGACCGTCGTGATGCACTAGGATCAGAGAGTCAGTCCCTCCGATGATCAACTGCAAATCTGTCAGACGGACATCCCAGCAAAAGGCCTTAAACTAATGTCTCACAGGTCCACGCCTCTCACGGTCTCCAGTGCTCTTCATAGGACCAGGGAAGGTTCAGTATATAAGGGCAAGTCCCAGCATAAATCATTTTGTAATTATGTATAGTGTATGCAAGGCCCCGCATGTTGACGAATTAAGCTGTCCGCAGAGGAGAACAATACGGGAGCATAAACGAAGCATTAACAAAGATACAGTAGGGTGTTTTGTCCCACCGAAAACAAGAGGAAATTTAAAAGAAATCACACAAACTAAGATTGTAAAGAGACCATAGACTGTACATATAAATGGACATTGCTAACCTGCGAGCTGCTGCGTTCCAAATAGGAAGTGATCATGAGCATCCAGCTCCATCGACTCAGGCTTGAATTCTCTCTCTGTAACTTCTGCTGGGAGCCTCATCATTTTGGTCTTAAAATGTTCATATTAACCTGTTCTACATGATCCTAGTATTTTTATTTCACTGTTGTGTCTATAAATCGAGATATGAACATTAGTAACAGACAAATCAGGTGCCTTCTTTCCCCTAAGGTTGCTCCTGTAAGTGTTAACAATAGCTTTAATTGACAGCGTTGCTAAGTGCCCACTCCCTGCTAAACCAGTGTTGCGAGCGTGAAGGTGCATTAAATTCAACAGCCTGGCTTCGGATTGGCTCTTTGGTTGCTATGGTACTATCAGTTGGAATTCGAAATGTTGCCCTAGCGTCGATGAGCTTCATTTGACCGAAGCTGAACGCTATGGGTGACGTCACACTCAGTCACACTTATACAGTCTATGAAAGAGACACATTGAACAAATAATAAGTAACAACTGACTGTATCTGAACACAGTAAACTTGTTCTCTATAGGGTGGAACTAGTCTAGCACCCCTTAATTCTAGCTCGTCTTATCAGTACTTTCTGATTGATGATGGTGTCTAAAAACTACTTTTTAAACTTTTTATACTTGACAGGTATTGAGGGCGTAAAAACATTAGAACATGGCGTAATAGGACCTTTAAGAGGTTACATTTCTAGGGTGTAGTAGAGTGTAATGGGATGTAAATGGTTGGATAAAACATTTGTAAGGTGTTATGGATGTGTTATGTTTTGTGTTCATCATCTACTGAACCATTTAACATTAAATACAATTTTACAGCATTTCTACTGCTACTAGTGTCTGTGGCTTGGCTTTGTTAGTTGTGGTTACTGAAGTTTGCCAAGGTAACTATCTATGTTACGTTACATCTGTGTCAGCTGCGGGTAGACAGAAGACCAGAGACTACAAATGAGCCTCAACAAAGACCAGATGAGGAGGGAACAGGTCTATCTGGGGATCTACTGGTTAAAATGAAAAAAAAAAAAAAAAAAATGTACAGATGGTAGCTTTAAATACAGCAATGACTCATTACATATTTTATTTCTTCTTTTTAATGGTACCTGAGAATCCCTCAAGGCACACTGGCTGAAAGTCAAGTAAGCAGTGCAATAAAAATATATATATATGTTACAAATTTTGGTGTTAGTAACTGCACATAGAACATCCTCCTTTAGTTGTAGTTGTGTCTATTGATCTGAGTCCCGGTCCCTAAGCACACTCATGTATTTCGCTGTTGATTAATCGCAATTATGTTTTTTGATCCACACAAGTCCCACATGTGTGCACCATGTGGAAGAGAGAGAACATATTAAATACGCATGAATGGTCAGTTCTCCTTTGAAGACACATGGAGGGTAGGGCTGTGTGAAGTGAAGAAGCCATCTGGAAACACAAGAGCAGAATTGATCACAGCGTCAATGAAAAAGCTAAGAAAAAATGGAGTGTATCCGACAACTGCGCACGTCTTTGTACACAGTTTTATACCTAATATGACAAATAGGCTGCAACATGTTCATTTATAACTGGGGCATAAACTCTGGGAATAACCTGATAGGGCTGTAGCGTACAATAATGCCACATCATAGTTACCCTGAGAAAAAGACAACAGAAATAGATTGCATGCTTAGAGGATCACAATTTGGTTCATGACTGGCCATTTTAGAATCTACGTATACATTAAAACAACAAATACAATAGTATAAATCTAAACATGATGAGTTAATATTCTATCCCATGTCTTTCACTTGGAAGGATAGCTGACAAAATTACCATAGACTGTATAAAGAAGTGAACTAAGGGAGTGTGTCTTCACCCATAGTGTTCGGCTCCAGTCAAATGAAGCTCATCGAGGCTAGCAGTAATTGGGGCAAATTTGAAGCCAATTCCGACCACGAATATCATAGCAACCAAAGAGCCAAACTAAAGCAAGGCTGTTGAAGGTAATACGACTTCCTGCCTGCATCACCGGTTTAGCAGGGAATGGGCGCTTAGTAACCCTGTCAATCAAACCTGTTGCTAATGCTACTAGGAGCGACCTCGAAAGGTGTCGGATTTGTCTGTTATTTATGTTCATATTTTGATTTATGGACACAATCGCAAAATGGAAATACGAGGATCATGTAGAGTGGGCTAACACAAACATTTATGACCAAAATGATGAGCCTGACAGTAGCAGTAACGGAGAGAGTGGCGACAGTTTTTCAATAGAAAGTGAATTGGAGCCAGAGCCGATGCTCACTTCCTATTTGGAACACAGCGGCTAGCAGGTTAGCTATGTCCGTTTATATATTTACTGCCTATGGAAATTACCCATGCAAATGAATGACACTGCCGACCTAAGACGATGAGGCTGTCACTGAGCAAGACCAGGAAAGGATTAGAAAGAGCCTGAAAAGACAATGTAGTGTGTGCAGAGGAGAAAGAGTCTATTTGTTGTTTAGGTTAGCGGGAGGCCTATAGGAAGCCAAGATGTGGAGAAAACAAAGAAAAGAGGTGACGTGAAAGAAGACAGCACTAATGATACAGTTCGATGCAAGATTTATACTGGCAACCCCAGATACCCATGTTAGTGAAATTCATCCAATTTAGCTCTATTATTTAATATAGTTATTTATCTTGAATTTTCTCCTACTGTTCTTGTACTTTGCATTTTGGACAAATTTCCTATCGTATCATAATGTTAACTATCATATCCTGACAGCTACAAGTGAATTAGAGCCAACTAATGTTATGCAAATAGAATAAGAACATATATTTTGCAGATTGAGGTTAATTCAATTTTAATATGATTTTCAGTTCAATTGGTGCTTGCACATAATCTCTGCACTTTACTGGCCTTTAGATTGCACTGAGCTTTGCAGAGGAAGTGCTGTATCTATGAGGTTCTTCTAAGAGCTGTGGCAGCATTATAAGGCTTATTAGGATTGACTCCCCACTCCGCAGACACTTTCATAACTGTTCTTTATGCTATAATAACACCAGGCCTCTCCTCTATGGCGGGTTTCCATTTCCCCTGCACTGTCCATCACACGGTGGGCAGATTAAGGGCCCTGTGTGTAGCCCTAATCGCAGGCACACTCGGCTAGCCCTGGGCCCGCCTCCGTCCGCTCTTAATGAGGCTATTTTACCGAAGCTGGAACCACTCAGGGGGAACTAATCTCTGAGTGGTGTGAGGAGCGGGGTGAGAGGGGGCACACAGAGGCGGCGCACCAGGAAATAGCTGCGAGAACGGTTTTGTGT
>NC_047146.1:23701523-23764023 GCF_009829125.3 Periophthalmus magnuspinnatus
TAATTACCAAAGTATAAAACCTACCATAAGTTTGTATGTTCTCGCAGCAGTAGAGGACGCTGTCTGTCTTGTCTCAGCTCAGGACAGGCCGTGGAGTTTCTTAATAAAGTCATGTGTTCAGACACTGCTCTAAAAACCTCTCCCCTGTCCGTCCTCCTCTCCCCTCTCTCTGTCCTTTTTCCTCTCTCTCTCCTCCCCTTCTCCCATCTCTCCCCCTCTCTCTCCTTTCATCTCCCTCTCTCTTTTCTCTCCTCTCTCCCTCTTCTCTCTTTTCTCTCTTCCTCTCTCCACCTGGTCTTCCTCAGGATTCGCACCAGACCACTTCACATTATTTTTATTTTTTTTCCTTCCTTGCACCACCACTCTGTGACCATCAGCCCGACGCAGCAGTGGCAGAGTCGTCGGCAGTGACATTTCCAGCCCCTCCTCGGCAGCGGAGAAGTCGAGAGAGGCTAAATCACTTCTTGTCACGCAACCCCAGCCCTTTTATTATTTATTTATGGCCCTGTCGCTGAACTAAGAAGGATTTTCATTGGCTGAGAAGAAAAAGCAGCCCGGGCTTTACTCTGCAGCCAATTTCATTTCTTTAAAACAAACACAAAAAGCCATCTGGATCTACTGTAATATCACAACTTCAAATATTACAAATAAAGTATTATCTGTGTTTATACCAAGCTTTTGGATTCATTTTTGATGGCTGACAGCTTTTGTTCACACTCTTACGTTTGGACAGACTGGAATCCTCTTGAGGCTTTTTCATTTGGATAAAGGCTTTAGGCTTTGAGAGATAATACTTTCGCCTGTAATTTGATTGAGAAATTATATTGCTGCCATGATGGACTCATAGTAAATGCAACGTTTCTATTGTATTACTCACAACACAAGGGCTAGAATTCATGGAGGACTGGGATATTGTCTATCTGGTAACATTTAGTTTGACTCTGAAATAGCTTTATATTATTGACTGAAACGATTTAATTTTGGTGCTAATCTTAATAAATTTGAATTATATTAATCACAGACAGCAAGAACAAAAATGCATGTTATGGCTTTGTCATTCACATTTATTTTCATTTATTGATAAAGACCTACTAATTTCAAACCTTTTTAAATGAACAGAAAAAAATATAATACAATAATAATAGTGAAGTGAAAAAGTGAAATATATTTAAACCATTAAATTTAAACCTGGTTTAGACCTGGTTTAGACCTCTTTTAGGCCTGGATTAGACCTGGTTTAGACCCGGTTTAGACCTGGTTTAGACTTGGATTAGACCTGGTTTAGACCTGGATTAGACCTTGTTTGGACCTGCTTTAGACCTGGATTAGATTTGCTTTAGACCTGGATTAGACCTGGTTTAGACCTGGATTAGACCTTGTTTGGACCTGCTTTAGACCTGGATTAGATTTGCTTTAGACCTGGATTAGACCTGGTTTAGACCTGGTTTAGACCTGGATTAGACCTTGTTTGGACCTGCTTTAGACCTGGATTAGACTTGCTTTAGACCTGGATTAGACCTGCTTTAGACCTGGTTTAGACCTGTTTTAGACCTGCTTTAGACCTGCTTTAGTCCTTTCTTTGTTAACTTTTTATGTGAAGTACTTTGGGTACGTTTTTCAAATGTGCTCTATAAATAAAATTGAATTGAGCTGAAATGGCTGTTTTAATGTATCCAAACACATCTTAACATACATCGATATCTTCCCGTCCACAGCATTAACCTTTGTGTCATATTCACTATAAAACCCTCTTGTATAGACGCTGTGTTTTCCGTCCTCTGGTCTCTCTCTCTTGCCCTTGTGAAAGCGAGGACTGAAAGTGCAAATGACTCTCCCAGCATGCCCTTGCCCTAGTATCCTTGTTTTGATTCCTCTGTCCTCCCTCTTCACTTCCTCTTCCTCCTTTTTAATTTCCTTCTTCTTCACAGTGCAGTGGGCAGGTTCTGTCTTGATCATAGGCACCATTTAATCCGCAACAGAAACACAGAGTACACAGTCGGAGAGGCCTAATTGATTTATACAGTGTAATTACTCCAATCTCATAAACGACAAACCTGGTCCCACCGCCGCTAATTAAAGAAGGACAGCATTTGTGGCTAATATAATCCATTATTTCCAAATTAGAGCCAGATAAGTTGTCACAATAAAACCATCAAGCAAATGAGCACTCTTGTTTTCTGCTGTTGAGGCGTGTTTGGGGAGAACAACACGCAGAAAACGTGTTGGCTAATCTGTTTATTTCGGAGGTTTCTGGGCAATTATTATCATTGCTAGTTAGTTAGGTAAATGGAACTGGACAAAAAGAGACTGTGGAATTTGAATTTTTTTTCATAGTCTATAAAAGTGCTTTTTGTTTGTTGGTTTGTTTGCTTGTTTGTTTGTTTGTTTTTTAGTTTGGATTAGGGTTAGGGTTAGTGTTCGGCTAAGGCAATTGAAAATGGAAACAAAGATTTTATTTTTTTTTCAACTGCAAAAGAATACTTTACTAAATATATACACAAAATAAGCAAAAATTCTAATTCAACTAATGACTACATAGAAAAAAATATAAGGAAAAATGGGACTAACTTCTTTGAACTAAAAGTGGGGAAAAAATTACAACAAAAATATAGGCAATTTCAAAAATATATAGTGGAAAATGTAAAATATGGAAAAAAGTGGAAAATATAGCCAAAATATACCCAAATATAACATATTATATATATATATATATATATATATATATATATATATATATATATATATATATATATATATATATATATATATATATATAATTATTATTGGTGTTATTATTATTTACTGGATTACGTAAGAAGCTCTTTAAAAACAAAACAATTAAAAACAATTTATCTTGAATTTAAAAAAATACCAAAGATAATAAATAAAAAAAATAATTACTATAAATTATTTTCAATATTTACCAACATTTTTCAGTCCCTTACTTTACAAGTTGATATTTTACAGTCCCTTGCTTTACAAGTTGATACTGTGGCCAGTTAAATATACACAGGAACCATGTAAAGTAATTATAAACTCATTAAGATTCACAGGAATGCTTCTTTTAAAAATCTAATTTGGGAGGCGGGGTGAAAACTTGAAAATGTCACAAACTCTAAACCCCCGCTGTGATGAGCAGAGGGCGAGCCAGGGCGCACTACAATAGGATCCATTGAGCAGAAGAAATGTGATTTGCACAAAAAGCAACTTTATCCTGACCAATCTCTAGATATTGGTAATATTATTATTTTTTCTCTATATATAAATCATTAAAAAATGTATGTTTAAATATCACAGTTGGCTGGCAATTGGTCTCTTGTTATTGTTGTATTATTAGTATGATTTTTATTTTTATTTATTTATTTATTTTTTTGTGAGTAATACCCATTTTTAACACCCGTAACTGCAATAGAAAGGTTGCGTATGTATATACCTACCTACCTACATACATACACATGTCATATGTATGTAGGTAGGTACATACATACACATGCCACGTTATTTTGGTCTTAAAATGTTCGTATTAACCCACTCTACATGATCCTGGAATTTATATTTCACTATTGTGTCTATAAATCAAGATATGAAAATTAATAAAAGACAAATGAGGCAACTTCTTTGCCCGAGGTTGCTCCTGCTAGAGTTAGCAACAGGTTTGATTGACAGTGTTGTTAAGCATCAGCTCCATACTAAACCAGTAGTGCGGGCAGGAAGGGGCGTTACCTTCATCATGCTTGCTCAGGATTGGCTTTGGATTTGGTTGCTATGATGCTCATGGTGAAGATTCCAGATATGGAACTTGGCTCCAAATTCGCCCCTATAACCACTAGCCTCGACACGCTTCATTTGACTGGAGCCGGGCGCTTTGGGTGGTGTCACACTCACTCAGTCCACTTCTTTATAAGGTCTACAGTTCAACTCCAAATTGAACACAGCAGCTGCTTGCATATAAAGAAATTGTCCAGAATATTTAATTTTGAAGACAAAGAGGGAACTTGTAAATGTCACAAAAATCTCAACTCCAACTGTGATGAGCTGAAGGCAGTGAGGCTGAAGACAATAGGATCCATTGAGCAGAAACATTTTATTAGTTTAAATAATAGTCCCTCTGCCAAACCTGCTGCTTAAAAAATAAAATAAAACACATCAGACCATGTAAGACGATATGCACATGACATCACCAAACACACTCAAAATGGCAGCAGTGATATTGTGTCTGTGTTGCACATGACTGTTCTCTGTCTATGAAATAAATACTTTGAAAAGGCGAATTTGGCCAAGGCATCTCTGGACAGGCCTTTTATTGGCTTTGCTAAGACCTAGCAGTCAGGAAACTAATTATGAACAGTTAATTAAAGATTAAAATTTGAACAACTCCCACTGAGATTATCTGAACCTAATTCAAAACAGCAGAATATATCCATTAGCATAAAACGATAATCACTTTCCCTGAATTATTTTCCATATAAAAGTTCATTTTTAGAGTTAATTGTGCATTGCTTCCTGACGCGCTTACGAGGACACGCCGCTGAGTGCCTGATGTTTGCTCTATTAGAACAAACAAACCGTGGGGGTGTGGCTGTCAACACTTATTAGCCGTACCGTCACCACGCTAACTCTGATAATTACTGCCACGGCAACCGGCGGGCGGCGGCGTCTCGGCCTGCTCTGGCGGCCGTGGCGAGGAGCGCGGCCTTGTCAATTAGGCTCTGTCACAACACATTTATTCACACCACTCTGTCCACTCTGACGTCCCGCAGACACACGGAGACTCTGGGCTGATAGGGGGGTCATCAGCCGTTTAGTGTCCTCTCATTTGCCTGTCAGCTCCAATGAACGAGCAACTTTGTCCATATAACACGAAGCGACGTTTATGCTATGTAAAATCAATTCCTACATGCCGCTGTTGTCCCTCAGACTCGGTTTAATGAGCTGTCGCTGCTTATAAAATGTATTGTGAAGGTTCAGTGTTTATAAATTCTCCAAGTAACGAGTTTTAATTTGATGGCCTCGACGAAACCATCTCACAGGGTTGGTACAGGTGTTGGGCTGTAAAGGCAAAACTAATTTTTAAAAATGCAATACGCTCGTTTTTAGTGGAAAAACTGAACTCTTGTGAGGTTTTAGCCATGTAAAAATGCTGTTACCTCACCAAAAACAAACCTGGCATTGTGTATAGTTTGAGTAAGTGTTTATTATTAGTGCACGCAGACACTGGGGGGCCAGCTTGGTTAAGTGTCTTGCCCAAGGACAGAACAATGGTATTCATCTGTGGGAGCTCGACCACTCTATCAATGTTAATGCAAGAGCAGGCGTCAAACTGCCAACCTTGGATCAGAGGACGACCTGAGCTTTTGTCACTCTGACTGTCTGACCCGAAATAGAAAACTAGTTGGCTACTGCTTTTGGTAATGTCTTTTTTTGTGTTTCACCACTCATCCAAGTAGCTTCTTCAGTTCTGACAGGGTTCTGGTAAGTCACTGCCTCATAGATCTCTGAAGGGAGGAGCTAACTACACTGAGGGTCAGGGCTGTGCTGCATTGTGCACTATAGCATTGATAATAGTACAAAATTGCCCATTACTTACCTTATTTTCTGTAACGTTACTGTTTAATTTAAATCTATTTGATTGTCATTACACCACATGTTGGATACTCTATAGTCATTTAGATGACTGTATTATGGTTATGGGTATAGTTAAGATTAGGGGTACTTCCTAACGTATTTTAAGTATGTCTATGAAATGCATTATGTTATGTTATGCAGTCACTGGTGATCTCTGTTGTTTGTAGAAGTCCATTAGGACGCACTAAATCCTTGCATATTAAACTATTGTGTACAGGCTGCATGTTTACAAAAGCAGCTGACATGATTTGACTTTGGCACAGCTTCCTGGCCTTGTTTAGAAGCACTTATTGTTTTGCAGGGGCATTTAGTTTTGGTAATATGACATTTCTAATATGCATGTTCATGATTGTTAAGGAATAATTGCTTGGCTGTAATGTGCGGTAAGCCCTGTGCTCCAAATAAGAGTCTCCTTGAATACCAATGTGTGGCTCGCAGCATGAGGAGCTGTGTGAACATATTGTCGCTGTCAGGACAAAGGCGTTTGGGTTTTCACGAGTTACAAATGGAAAAATACAGGGAAAAACAAATGACCTACAACTTATATCATACTCTCTATTTAGAGGAATGAGAGGCACATATTCAGCACCATGTGGTTCATACTGTCCTTGAAATCTGTTCAAACTTTGTCTGCTGGGTCCAGCTCATTTTAATTGCAAGATCCAAATTTAACATATAATTATTTTTAACATTAATTACTTTTTAGTTTAGAGAGCATATCCTGATGAATATTAACGGATTTGATTAGTTTACATGACCTAAAACGTTTTTGCTGGGTTTAATATTCCTGAATTATATTGCAGTAAACAGTAAATATAAAGATGGGAAATGTCAAATTTTCACACCCTTTTTAATACATCTTTTACCCTAAAAATGCCGCAGTAAATTAATTGTTGGTTTATTACATATCATTCCTGAAAAATTATAAAAAATATTACGCAAAATTGACTCTTGTGACCTGTTAGCCATGTAAAAATGCTGTTACTTCATCAAAAACATACCCGGAATTGGGTTTTGTTTAATCCACACATGTTTGAGTAATCCTTTATCATTAGTCTATCTACAGCTCAAAATGCTCTGTTCCACCTTGTGATGTCATGAAACTGTATTTTTCAAGTTAACAGCTACTTATTACCTTTTATTCAGTTGAGATTGACAATTCCAGGGGTGAAATTATCCAAATGGTTCTAGTGAATGGAAGTGTATGGAATTTAAAAACACAATGAAGCACTTCCGGTATTACCACATGACATCACAAGGTGGAACAGTTTTTGTTTTGTTTTTTTCTGCTTGAGAGAAGAACTCAACCTAAATATGCAGGATTTGTGTGTTAAACATGTGTGAATTAAACAAAAAAATAAATCTAAGTATGTTTTAGATGTGGAAACAACATTATAATATAGATCACAAAATAGTGTAATATGGGCCCTTAAACTTTGCATCATTTCCAAAACCACATGGGTACACAATATTGCTAAAATGAGAGCTGGGCCGTACACTGTCACTAGCCCATCCACTTTCTCCATGTAAAATCATCATTGCTGCTGCCACCCACAGACTCTGACATTTGGAGCATGACATGTGTCTGTGAGTGAAAGGCAGCGAGTGTGACAGGCTGACAGAGTGTGGCTGAAGGAAGCAGAGGCAGAGGTGGATTTGGGGTCATGAGATGCCCGAGGCCATGGATCCTTCTCTGGGAGGACAGGGCCTGATAAGGAGCAGGTAGATCACAGTCTGGAGAGGGCAGCCGATAACACGAGCAGCACACTCAGCAGGAGCGCAGATAACAGCAAGGACTGTCTGCCCTACACAGCCACCACTTTTGCTAAACGCTTTAGCATGACTTTAAAGTTATATTTTAAATGGTATGTTATTGGTTGAAGGCTTCCAAAGAATGGCAAACTGATTTCAGTGTTGAGGCCCAAAGCGAATAACAACTAAAGATTGTAGTACCTTTCATTTACTTTTTTGTCGTTTGGTCTTGAAGATGTGGCCTCTACATCTTAGAGCAGGGACTCATTTTCACCGAGGGCCACATCAGCAAAATGGCCACCATCAAGGGCCAGATGTAACTGTGCGGCAGTGTAAATGTCACTAAATGCAACCGAATGTCATGTAAAAAAAAATTATTACTTTTTAACTTGTTAAATAACGGTTTCTGTGATAAACTGACATTTTAAAAGTGTGTATCTGGTCAGGACACACCTGCTCACAGACCTTCAGCACTGCTTCAAATACAGCCTTTTACAGCCTTTTAATTATTGGACAATTTGTTGTTTTTCTTGCAGACTAACTTTTGCATATTTAGCTCCATGTTTGGTGTCAAAATGTCGATGTGGACTGTACCGACCCCGCCTCATAACACAAAAAACATACAGGTTTTTTCTCCTCAAAGCACAAACTTGTATTCACCTTCACCTTTCTTCCTCCCAACTTCCTTCCACGCCAACAATTTTTCTCTTCATGAACATTTTGTGATGATCATTTGCAAAAATTTCTCAGTTCCACTTGCTGGGAAAATCTCATTAGTTTATTGTCAGTGCACACATTAAAGCATCATAGACTTATTTTAAAATGACAGTCATGCCTTTTAATTTATCTTCTCGCGGGCCACATAAAATGATGTGGCGGGATGCATTTGGCCCCTGGGCCTTGAATTTGACACATGTGTCTTAGAGTTTGAAATATCTCCAGTGGTTTGGCCTCTTTGGTAGTACATTCCTCTCCTGTTCTAGTTGCAAAATAAACTGATTTCTGTCTACTGTGTAGCCACTCATTCAAATAGCACACATGCATTTGTCTCCAGTAGGTTAGACTACTGTAACAACCTGCTCACTGGCCTAGCAAATGAGCATTAAGACAGCTGCAGAACATCCAGGAGGGTGCTGCTCTAGTCCTGACTAGAACCAGAAAATACACGCACATAAGTCCTGTGCTCAGGTCTCTGCACTGGCTCCTATGGCTCAGAGAATTGACTTTAAAGCAGCTCTGCTTGTGTATAAGTCTCTCCATGGCCTAGCACCAAAATGCATCTCCAGCATTTTAGTACCATTTGAACCACCTCACAATTTGAGGACTTCAGGGACAAGCCTCCTGCTGGTGCCCAGAGTCAGGACAAATCAGTGTTTTAGTTTTATGCAGCTAAAAACTGAAGATGTGAGACAGGCCTCTACTTTGACAATGTTCAAAATTAAGGTCAAAACGGTTCTGTTTAGCTGTGCATATGTCTAAAAGGTTTTTATTCTGAACTCTTCTCTTTTAATGTTAATTTAATGATGATTATTTATGTATTGAATAGTTTGTATTGTGATTTCAATGTCTTATTATGTAAAGCATTTTGAATTACTTTGTGTATGAATTGTGCTATACAAATACACTTGCATTGCCTAGCTTCTAAAGTTCTGACAGGGTTCTGCAAGTCACTACGTCATCAAAAATGAAGAAGCTTTAGAAGAAGCACTTTAGTCCACTAGACAGCATTATATTTCTTATGCTATGGATCCTACCTGTATGAATGAGGAATTACAGACTCCAGTTCTAGTGTTGGCTTAATATAGTCCTCCTTTGAGGTAGTCCTTTTAGAACCACTTAAATCATGGTTTAATCATGCTTTCAAGATGTACAAAGATACTGAGTAGATCATAAGAAAGGTTAGTCCTGAGCCGCTGTGACAGTATGCACCATGGGCCAATCTTATCATGTCCTTGAGAGGAAGAAGAAAGAGACACAGAGAGAAGATGCAAACCCCAAAAGCCTTCCTTCAGTTTGATAATGGGACTTCCAATGAATTTGTGATTGTCTGATGTCAAAGGCCTCTAATAACATGTGTCGTTTTCCTTTGGTTTAATACTCCAAAACACAGTCCTTGTGCTAACATTTTAGGTTGGGAATGGACACACTAAACAGCATCCCACCGTAAAATGTTGGCATAAAAACACTGGCCAACACACAATTGTTTATTTGTGAACACATTCCAAGTTTATGTGCCTTGATCCCATGTCTAACATTTATGACACAGCTGTTACAGAGCACTGCGTTACCCAAAGGTAGCTTCAACACAGACGTCACTAAAGGCCCGAGGAGAGGAGACGAGGAAAGGAGACAGAGGGAGGAAACAAAGAGAGAAAACAAGGGAAGGAGATGAGGAAAGGAGACAAGGGAAGGAAACGTTTCACTCTTCCACAAAGGGTTGGTCCTGTGATGTCTCTCCTTGAGCATTCATGTCACGTTGTGCTCCTCCTCCCTCTTCAGTCCTGCTGTTTGAAGTTAACCCCAGCCACTTTCCTGCCTTGTCGCCTTAATAGTCTGGATATGCAATTTAAGAATGATTTATCGCCAAGAGTTTAAACAGCCTTCCAATGCTGTTCCACTTATTTTATATATTTATCTAGAATTTAATAAAGAGCGGATTTATTTATTTTTCATTGGGAGCAAGTGGAGTGTGGTACATGGTCAAATGGATTTAGTTCAAAGGAAGTTATATCATCTTTGTACAGTGAATAAAATGACAATTCTATTATAAAGCTGGAGAGTGAAGTTTCAATAAGTAATATGAAAAGAAAATCCAGCAGTATTGGAACATTAAATTATCCAACACTGAGTGCCACTCAGCAACATCAAACTCTCTGTAAAAAATATTTTAAAAGAAATTCTTATTAGAGAATAGTTTAAATATTACAGAATCAACCCCCTTCTTTCCTTTTAAAGGGCCTGATATATTTTTGTCTTTGAGCAAAACTTGTCTTGCCACAGTACAGATATATCGTACAAGCAGCTCTTGAAATGAAAGTCTGCTGTGTACTGTCTGAATCTGATTATAAAGCGTTATATTTTCCGATAACCAGGAATGGCACAGTTAGCATACTAGTTGTTGTTAGCATTACCATGACTCTTAAAACTCTGCTCTGGTCTCTAAAAGTGGGGAAAAGTCTCAAAAATGCATTGTGATGAATAATTAGGATGATCAGAATGCATAAGATAAGTAAGGAATAACTTTGGACCATTGCAAACCATTTAAAATGAACTAGTAAAAATCAGGTACAGTGTTTTGACAAATACTAGTCAAGGTCCCCCCCCCCCCCCCAGTTTTATGGCATTAGGTGATAACACTTTTTATTGATGTTTAAACTTTTGCATTTGGTTATCAAAAATTAATGTAGCCCATTTCTTTGCAATGGATATTTACACATGTTTATGAAGTATACTTGGAAATAAACCAAATACACAAAATGTTTGTTAGTTTGAAGTCATGTTGGTTGTTTTTCAGGACAGCCGAGGTGGAGTTGAATATAAATATCCTATGAGATTGCACCAGTGTGTTTGGCCTTCTGTCTGTCTCTGCATTTTTCTGAATTTTGATGTTCCTGTCAAGGGTCATCAGAAATGTTTATTCTGTATCAGTAAATGATTTGTGGCCAGCTGCCCACAGTGTTATAAACTTTGAGCAGGATGGGCAAAATAGCTATTGGCTCCCATTCCTAAGTGGAGTCCGTGTCCCAGCTTCACCTTTGCACAAAGAGCGCCGTCTAGTTAAGCTAAAGGCTGGTTTGCTTCATGGCGTTCCCTGGACCCCATCGCTCTCTGCCTGGTCCCGTGGATGGCTCAGAGCGGGTGCAGTCTGGCTACATCCTGTCTCTGCACATTCTCCGCAGAGGAGTGGATCATCATAATCCGTTTGGCCTAGCGGCTTGTGCCCCTGCTAGCTCAATGGCCCCTGTTGCTATTAGAATAGCAGCCCTAAACACCATGTCTCTGGTAAATAACACTTTTATTCTCAAAGATTGCTTCACATCCCAGGGATTGGGCTTCTTGTGCATGACTGAAACCTGGATAAATAGCGGTGAATCCATTGCTGTTTCAGAACTATTACCAGCTGGTTGCTCTTATTTCAATGCCCCAATGATGACAGGTCATGGACGAGGGATTGCAGCAGTTTGTAAACAAATGTTTTTAACACCGCTGACTCTATTTTAAATCTATTCCAAGCCTATATCGTTGGAACCTTCACCAGGAACGTGTGAATAGTTTCTTTCATTTTTTGGAAATAAGGTTGAGAGCACTCGTTTATTGAGGCTCCCCATGACCCTAAGAACATTTTTCACTCACATGAAGGCTGCAGGCTCTCCCAACGATCCGCTACCTCCTTGTCTGTTTAAAGAGGTTTTTGACACCTTGACTTCTACAGAATATTAGAAATATTATTAACAGTAACAGTACATTAACAGTATTTTTTTTTTTTTTTTTTTTCTCAACCTGTGTTGTCCCTGCTAATTTTAAACTGCTAAAGAAACCTGGCCTTGATTCATCTGTGCTGTCATATTTCAGTCCTATTTCTAAGCTTCCTTTTCTCTCAAAAATAGTCTGGTTTTAAAAGTCTCCGCAGTACAGAATCTGCCATCCTGAGTGTTTTAATGACTTTTTTTTTTTTTATTTCTACTGATGCTGGAGATTCTGTTGTTCTAATGCTGCTGGACCTGACGGCTGCATTTGACACACTGGAACACTAGATTCTTCTCTCTCAGTGCTGGGTAGGGATTTGTGGTACAGCTCTGATATGGTTTAGATCATACCTGACTGATAGACATTTTTGTGTTGGATTTGGTACTTATGTTTCCTCCTATGGTACTCCCCAGGGATCAGTACTCGGGCCTTTGCTTTTTTCCCTTTATATGCTCCTGTGGGCAACATTCTGAGGAAGCATGGCATTACATTCCACTGTTATACCGATGTCAGCCAGATCTACTTACCATTAAAGAAACATGATCCGCAGGCTGCCAAATCACTTTTGGACTATCAGTGGCATAAAATCTCATATGTCATTGAACTTTCTGCGTCCTAATCAAGAAAAATTGGAAGTTATGGAATTTGGCCCTGTAATTCTCCAAGTAACTCTTCCTCTGTGGACCTGGGTTTGCTGAGTCTTTTAGTAAAACCAGTTGTGTCAAACTTGTGTCAAAATAAACCCTAATCAAATCTTGTAATGCACTTTATGGTTGTGTCAGCCACAATGCACTTGGCCTATTTTAGCTTTTCTCCATTGGCTTCCAGTGTGCTTTAGAATTGATTTCAAAATGATTTTATTTACCTTTAAATGTTTGCATGGCCTAGTGCCCTCCGACCTCGCAGACCTGATATTGCCTTCGTTCTCTTAGATCAACAGATCACTTGCAGCTTGCCATTCCAAAGACTACACACAAGCTTTGTGGGGATTGTGTGTTTTTTGTTGCTGCCCACGGTTGTGGAACCAGTTGTCAATAGAGATTAGACAGGCTGAGTATCTACCTGTTCCTCCTGAAAACACACCTTTTTTTTTCACTTTTAACAGATGAGACATGGATTTCTTGGGTAACTTGTGCCTTATTACTATTTTGCATGTTTTTTGTTGTTTTTGTTTTTTGTGACTTTGATTGTGATTATCTTTGTCTATTCAATGTTTTTGCACAGCACTTTGGTCAGCTGTAAAGTTCTGAAAGTGCTTTATAAATAAAGTCGGTATGCTATCCCGGTGCATGTCTGGCTGTGTCTGTTCTGTGGACGCCATTATAAATTCACAAGTGATGAATAATGGAGAGTAAAGGGTAGTTTTACAGCACTTGTTACAGCTGCTCCAGAGGTGTTCTGGGAGACCAGTCACGCAATGCTGGAAAAATATCCCAGCCTTTAAACCTCATTTCACTCACATGTAGGTTTGAAAATATTAATAGCATAATTTCATTGACAACTGTGATAAAAATCTAATGTTTTCCAAAAAAAAAGTAACCATAAAAGTCTGTTTCTTATTATGTATTTTTAGGTATTTTTAATATGATTTTGGTATCTTTGCTTCCCTATGTACTGTGTGTGTGTGTGTGTGTGTGCGTGTGTGTGTGTGTGTGTGTGTGTATATATATATATATATATATATATATATATATATATATATATATATATATATATATATATATATATATATATATATATATATATATTTTTTTTTTTTTTTTTTTTAATTTTATTTTTTTTTTTTTCCATCATGAAAAATCTCACAATAACCATCACAGTAATTTACATGAGGACTACTCAGTTAATGAAGTGAATAAGACTAAGCTATCAGACTGATATATAACTGAAATAACTTCATTTATTTGCCTTTATAGTCTCTGCTATGCCACTGTTTTAGAATTTGCCTGGTGTCTTCATGCAGTTTGATATGAAGTGCTTAAATGACTAATCCACACTTCATTCCTATACATATGCATTCAGAGCATGTAGCACTCCATCTGCCCATGTGCCCAGTGCTCTGGCATCTTCATCAATCTTACACAGACAAGGAAAGATAAAATGTACAAAACCTATTTAAATGAGTTTGGAAAAGTTTTAAAAGCTTGCCTTGCTCGAGGTAAAAAAAGGAAATTTTGAAAAATAAAATGAATTCAAATGCTTAAACTTGGTTGATACAAATGGGCCAATTTTGTTTCTTTTTGGCTTTTTCAAAAATATGTAATTTTTGTCATTTTTTGTATCATTATGCTTTTTTGGCCATGAGTTTGGTACAAACCCGATTTGAATAACTATTCAGCAAATTCAAATTCAGTCTATACAACCAAATGGTGTACTGTCTTTCCAATTTGAAGTAAACTACAGTATATCAGTTTTACAAAGATTACGCCATCCCGGTGCTAGAACTCCCATCACCATAGATCAAATGCACTAAGCCCTTCTGTTGTAAATAACTTACCGGTATATTGTTATTCATATGCCTCTACACAACACATGCTTATTTCTATCTGATTTGGACTGACCTATTCTCTGTCCTGCTGTTTTGTGCACAGACATATGGATCATTAGGAGTTACTGTATATTTTTACTACTGTCAGTCTGCTCCACATGACTCCGCCCCTGCTGTCTGCTCACTGGGAAACACAAGCGAGAGGCTCTATCAATAAAGCCCGGCCTGCAGATCTGTCCCATTCACTCCATTATTGATGAAACTGGCCTGACATTTTTCACACTGTTTTATGGGAAGGTGTCATGTCCAATGATTTATGCCCCTCAGCCAAATATCGGTTGTATCATAAACTTGATTCAACATCTGAATTTTAGAGTTTGGAAAATTGTTTCTTTTAAGATTAACCACACTAATTACAGCCTCAATTTAACAATGAAGAAATAACTGAAATCATAATAAACAAATAGTTTACTAAGAAGATCCAGCCTTAGTAACTTTAATTAAGGGGTTAGGGTATTTATTAAGGCAAGGCAAGTTTATTTGTATAGCACAATTTGTACACAAGGTACAAGGTAATTCAAAGTGGTGTACACAATAAGAAAGATATTAAAATTGCAAATAATCATCATGAAATTAACATTAACGGAGAAAAGTGCAGAATAAAAACCTTTCAGTCGTATGCACAGCTAAACAGAATTGTTTTGAGCCTGGATTTAAACATTGCCTATTAAATATAATTACTCAGCCTGCATCATTCTTCATAGAATTTTTTTTGCTTTTGTTCATTCTTTATTTAAGCCTAATGAAAGTGTAGTTAGTGTTGCCAGTTGTTCTTATATAAAATAATGATCATAACAGTAAGGCCTCTGTCTTGTCATTCTGCGCAGATGGAAGGACGTGGTGTCCTCTAGGGGGAGTGAGGCTGAGACCAGACTGGCAGCAGTTAAACAGTGCATGTCTTGATCTAATAACGGGCTGAATGTACCACAGACGTGTTTCACACTAAGGGGGCACTCTGCTCCACTTAGGCCTATAATCTTTTGGTGGTCTAATTTATATATAATTTATGCAAAATGAAATGATTTAAGAATGGTAAAAAAATATGTGAATTGTGCTTAATTAATAAACAATGGCTTCCAGCGGTGTTCATGGCCCAATGTTCTTCTGCTGTGTGTAATAGTGGTCCAAAGCTGCCTCCGCACTGCAGATTCTCAGCAAAACTACAACAGCAAATCTTCTTGGGCATTGGACTTATATGCATCTGATACGGCCCTGGGCCTTAAGTTCCTTTTTATTGTTTGTATTTATATATTTGGTTTATCGTGTGTGTCCCCAAGTCTTCTTTTTCTCCCTTAAACATGGCCGCCGGATCCCTGGGCTGTGATTGGAGGACCGTCTTCAAGCCTCGCCCACCTCCAGCCGCCGCCCTTCCCATTTAAGAAGATTGGGGATACCTGCTCGGGGCTGCTGGCCTGGAGTGGCCAGTATGCCTTTGTGTGTGTGGTTTCTTTAGTTCAGTCACTACAGGGGTGGTGGCTTTTGTTTTATGAGACACTTTGATTGTCAGTACTGACTGTGTTTGTCTGTTTGTGAGATTTTGTTACTGTAAAATTTGAGTTTAGTTACTTTACTTTTGTTTTTTGGTTTAATCCCTTGCAAGGAACCTTTGTTTATACATGTTTAGTTCCCTTTTGTTTAGTTCACTCGTACATTCCTGTTAATTAAATTACTCTTATTTTACCAATTTTTCCATCTTGGTTTTCTTTTTTGTTCCCTTCCCCACACAAGCTGGGTTGTAACAGCATCTGTTTGTTGGAGAAAGAATTTAATCAGCCAACTTTTCTATCGCTTTCATATTTTGCAGCGTGCGTGTCTACCACTGTGGCTCTTACTGACACTGTGACAGTCTGGACTTCACTGGTCTGATTTTTATGCTACTAAAAAGAATACCATGGATTTACGTGTGGCGCGGACGCTGCTGTAATTGTGGGGCCTGCTTTGGATCATCTATTTGACACTTTTACGCACAAAGAAGAATCGTAATTTTCCCAGTGCCGCCTCTCCTGTTACGCACATTATTACGTGCAGTGCTTAGTGCATCAGTGCTCCGAGCGGCATAATCTTGACCATGTTGTTTCGACATAATGTAGCCTTGGTTTGCACCGCAGCTCTGGTTCATTTTGTAATTAAACAGGGAGCATGCAGTATTCCACATTTAATTCTTTACAATGTCTAAACTAGCTAGATGACTTTAGTTTGTGTTGCTGGTCACATGATTCACACAAAGTTTTTGATTGGTTCCGCGTGAAGGACCAGATAAGATGGCCTTCTGTCATTGGGCCATTCAAGTGAGCTCAACTGACACAATTATTTCTGACTGTTTGAGTCTTTTTGCACTGAAGAGCAGGCATGTAAAGCTTCAAGAAGATATTGCACGTCTACAGCAGTTTTTTTTTTATTTAAATACACATTTTCATACATTTAAGTAGAGGTTGGACACGTGTCTTTGGGGAGTTGCCAAGTCTTGTTTCCTGGTGCGAGTCATCGTTCACCAATTACATCCAAATTCCATTGCTTTTGTTGAAGTACTTTTGCAGTTTTCATTAGACTGAGAATTCCAACCTGTTTTTGTAGTTTTTCAACATAAAGTAAACGAGATTGTTGTACTTAGTGTATACAGACTGCATTGCAATACCAGGATGTTGCCAAAACACATCCCATCAGATACATTTCAAGAAGCTCCTGTTTTTCCCTTCCATACTTTTTATAACTCAATTTCTCCAGTACTTTTTCCAGTGTTCTGTCTGCCCAGCTCTTTCCCGAGTCACCTTCAACTTCACACACACACTCTCTCTTCCTTCTCTTTCACTCTCTCTCTGTCTATCTCTCATTCTCTCCCTCTTCCTTTCCCCCCTCTCCATCTTTATCTCTGCCCCTCCTTTCCCTCACCCCTGTTCCCTCTCTTCCTCTCTTTCCGTCCCTCCGTCTCTCCCTCCACTCTCCGCTGTGTTTTATGGCTAAAAGCTGTTATTCCGGTCGGCTGCGGCCCACTCCTCTCTGTAATATTTCATTCATCAGAACAATTAAAGTGGAACATTGCTTTCCAGGGTGATAATTAGGGTTTGATGAGTGAACCTGAACGGCACCAGGACAAGACAGCTTGATTACTCTCATTTGCTGGTCTCTCTGCTATTGCTAGGCTTATTATCCATTGTCTTGTCAAGCAAATAGAGGAAGAAAACAGGCATGAAATGGAAAGAGGCGCGCGTTGGAGACACGGGGAGATGGGTAGAAAAATTGCGGAGGTAGAGACAGAGTGAGAGAGAGAGGAGGGGAGCTGCCCGAGATGAGTGCTCGTAATGGGAGCAGGTCTTTTGGATAGCGATACAGTGCATTAACGCGCTCCCCTACTGCGGCTCTGTCAAACAACCTCTAACCCAGAAAAAATAGCTCAACTTTTCAAATGTTATAAAACTCCAGATGCATTGTGAGGAATTTAAATCAGCTCTTACAATTAGCAGACCTGGGGATTGCTGTCTAACTGTCACAAATGTATTCTAACAGCACCAGGTTAAAATGACACGACCGTTAAAGCTACTTGATACTTAGTTCTCCAAATTCTTGCTTATCTTGTCTCATTATGTATCAATTTTTAATAGAATTTTTTCAACTGTGATCAACATTTGTTTTGAAAGTACGTGTTTTTTCAAAGTGCGTTATTCCAGTACACCAAACACAGTACAAGGAAGTAAAAGGAAAACATCCACATTTGCCTAATCTAATCTCATACTTTTTAATGCATGTATGAATATTTCTATCTACTAACCAAATTGTACAATTTTATGACTTGGAAAAAGTATTTATCACTGAACTTGAAGATCACAGAAGAAGAAAGGTTTTTATTCTGCACTCTTCTGTTTTAATGTTAATTTTATGATGATTATTTGTGATTATTTATGTTTTGATTTGTGTGATTTTAATGTCCTTATTCTGTAAAGCACTTTGAATGACTTCGTGTACGAACTGTGCTATACAAAAAAACATGCCTTGTCTTGCCATCACAGAGATGTCAAGGCAAAATATGGACTTTTGTATCATCATTACATACTTAAGTCAAGATAAGTTTAAGTTAATGCTGCGGAACATTCCATACAAAGCAATAACATGGAGACAGGCAGGTGTTGGACCCTCCACCACCATTACTGTGCACCTCTAAGATCATTTCGTTTGTAGTATGCGTAAGTTGTTTAAATGCAGTACCAAAGTATCTATTGTTTCTATGCAGTTTAAATGACTTCATGATTAGCTATTGCAGGTGAAGGTCATTCTCTGCATATGTGTGCCTGTGTACGTGTGTGTGCGTATGCGTGTGTGTGCATGTACATGTGTCCGTGTGTGTGTGTATACATGTGCGCCTGTGTATAAGGGCTGTGTCAGAAATGCTTACCCCATGTTAATTGTCTTTGTACGACGGTCAGATGTTGTAACCTTGGAGTGGATGCGTAATTAACTATTCAATGTTATGACCCGAGTGGATTAACCAATAAAAGAGCAGTCTGATCCTGACCTTTGCAAAGCTAAACACCACAGAGCCACTGTCAGTAATGAGGGAAGCTATAGTTTATAGGTGTATAAACTGATAAAATAACAATTAAAATCCATGATGTGTGCGCTTGTAATATAAAAACAATAATGTGATCAATGTCTGTGAAAATGAATCTTGGGATTTACATTCATAAAAGCTTCCAGCAGCTAGTTTGTTTATTGATTGTGTGATTACTAAACATTTTATTTATGTGTCTTTTTTTTAGTATGAATCTTCCATTTTTAAGAGGGGGTATTATTCAATTTTATTTTTTTTTAGCTTTTTACCATGTTATAACGTTCACTCATCAAAATGCCTGAAGAGGTTTTAGATGTCATCCGTGTGAGTATTTTAGTGATCTCTCCCGGGTCCTATTCAAACCCTCTTTACGGTTAGCTGTAACATTCTGTGCAACGCTCCGCCCACAAGGCTACATCAGCCATGCTCCCACACGCCGCTTCTTCAAAAATATACAAAAACATGATACAAAACTGTACGCAACATATTGATAAACCTGATGCGATGTGCAGTAGTTTCATTAATGGGATATACTCTGATTGTGTTGTGATAGCGCTCTGTAGGGGTTGTGACTTAGCGGCAGGAGCAAATTAAACAAGAATTAGTCTTGTTATGACATTCTTTATCCTAAATCTTTACTTGTATCGTTATGGATCTCTTTGACCTGACCTTCGTGATGCTATCTGTTATTACGCACCGGTGTATCTCTTGTCTGTTAGCCTACGAGACAATGTGTCCAGCGGTGTCGAACCACTTAGATTAGACTAAACTGGTATGATAGTTTTGATGGTATGTATGTTCGTTTGTCAGCGGAGGGCGAGATGACACCACCAGGGACAAGAGCTCTTTGACAATTGTGATTCAATTCTGACTTTTTAATTCAACACAATTCTCCGTTGATTTTATATTTTTACGGTTTTTACTATTAGAAATTCCACAACAGTCTGCACCATCTTGCACATTAGCTCTTTATTAAGACGTTTATTCTTTTAGTAGTAGCAGTTAGCTTGATAATAGGGAGTTATTTGTAGAACAACTCAATTAGTCTGTTGCGCATGGACAACCACATAGTTATCCCTTTTACATTCACTATAAAACCCTCTGCGATGTGATTGGCTGATCCTGTGGGTGTGACCGTTTTGTCCAGGAAGTCGTCATTATCCAGCAGCTGTCATTCCTTATGCATCTAGAACAAAACAAATATACTATATATTTACAATGGCCCTGTGATATTTGACTGCAACATTAACCACCTCTGTTTAAATATATACCACGCGGAAGTAAACAGCCTCTTGGACTGCGGGCTTGTTTTAGTCGGAGTGACATTTCGGGGGGCCGGAGTACTTGCCGTCTCTATAGTAATCACATCAAACCCAGGTACGCACGATTTATTTAACGATTAGGGCGCAGACACGGGAGGTTGGAGGAATTTGCTGCTAATTCAATGCTTTAATGGGGCTAGTAATTAGACTAAATGTTAATGAATGGTAAAGCAATCTATAGGACAGATAGAGGTTTTTGGTTCATGTCAGATGGGAAACTCCTCCATAAAGCATAATATTATTTAACATAATGAAGTTTGAAGCTCCGTAGTGAGGTCAAAAAGTTCAAGGCTTTTGTAGATATGAGGAGAGGGTTGTGAACACAGAATATTAATGAAAAGATCTTGTGTTTTTCAAAGAACAACCAACTTTGATTAACAACTTTGAGTCTATAAGCAAATAAATATGTTCAAAACATCTATTAACCAGCTGTCCTTGATCTTTGTAGATATTCTGTTTTGTGCAGTTCACCAAAGCAATTATGCATTTCATTATTTTTAATTAAATGCACTATTTTAGATCAACATAAATAACTGCCTTCACTTGTGCGTGTGTGTGTGTGTGTGTTCTCTCCATCTCGTCTCTAGCCCTCCAGTCTGACTGTTCTAACCTCCTTGCACCTATTGTTTATGTTTGCTTTAAACATCTGACATAAGTGGGCTTTTTAGATTTATTTATTTGTTTATTGTCATTATACTTGTACCATGTCAGCAGGTTGGCCATCACTATCTGTCAGAAGAGAACAACACTGTATAAAATGTGTTTATAAGGGACTGCTGGATACACTGTCTGAGTATCTCTCTTGCTTGTTGAACTTTGATACAGGAACTTTTAATACAAGAGCTCATGACATCTAAAAACATTTTAAAAAATCAGCATCTAAAAATGCTGCACCAGAACTGAAATGGGTCAAAAAATGGAAAGCATTTCAAGGACATTCAAAAGTGGATACATTGGTGCCACTAATGCACTTTAATAATTTGGTGATGAACATTTATACTCAGACCTGTTTTAACAGACTTATGTACTTATTTGTTTTGTTGGTTTGGTTTGTATTTTTCTGTATTTTAAACAGGGCACTCATGAATAGGACAGTCTGAGCGCTCTCTGTATAAATAAAGATTAAATGCAATGAAATCCAGTTAAGCATCGAACCAGAACTGCAGTGAAGCAAATACTAGCTCAAATGTACTTATCACAGGGACACATTTACGTACATAGCATGCTTTGTACATATGAGCAATATTAACATTTGGTGTTTCTAATTACAAAACTAAAAATATAATTAAAAGACTATAACTTGTAATGCAACTAAAAATCTAGCACGCTCATTAATAACAAGTCAAAAAATGTGATATTCATTCATTTTATTTAAAAAAAACAAAACAAAATGCATTATCAAAAGAACACGTACATGTATATATATATATATATATATATATATATATATATATATATATATATATATATATATATATATATATATATATATATATATATATATATATATATATATATATATATATATATATATATATATATATATATATATATATAAATGTATAGTTTATGATTCTGTAGATCAGGGCATGCTTTCTATTTAAAATTTGATACCAGTAACTATGCCCAAAAGTGAACAGAATTCTGTGTTGACAATGATGTAACAGCTCATCTTATGTAGTAACTACTGTCCTCATGTCAACTTTGCTTTCAAACCTATTGTCCTGCAGGGGGATGGGACAAGCCCGGCGTGTTGTAAGCCTGTAGAAGTGCATGTTTGTGTCTGTGTGTGTGTATATGTGAGTGGGGGTGTGTGTGCGTGTGTGAGGAGCCATCGTCACCCCCCTCCCTCGCAGCGCTCTGTCGGCTCTGCGTTCACGGTGGCTGCACAGAGCCGAGCAGGGCCCAGCACGAGGAGCAGCGCCCCGCGGGGAGCACTTGGCACGCCATCAGCTTCGCACTGGCCAACCCCCGCGTCCAGCCAGCTCAGCCCAAACACACACACACAGACGATCAAAACAATGCCAAACAAACACACACTAGACACGCTGATAGAGAGGGAGGGAGAGAGAGAAAGAGAAGGAGGGTGCGCAGAGAGAGGACAGTGTATGGTGGAGGGAGCCATATTTACACAGCAAGCCAAGGGAATGACCACTGAATACCTCCAGTGTTTCTGAGCAAACTTTCAGCTAAAGAAGTTAATCATTTAAAATCATTTCTAAATATAACATTAGGTGTACTATGTGTGCGTGGAGATATTATTCCCTGAAATATTGCCACAGTATCTTATGTTTCTCCATGGAGACAATCGTGCCATCAGACCAAGTTATATGTCAGATCTGTAGAGAAATAAGCCAACCTTTTCTTTTCCTTTTTTTTTTCAAAACAAACACAATAAAACATTGTAAATCCCATGTTTAACCCATTCTTTTGGGTTATTTGTTTTCTGCAAAGCCAAAGCTGTTTAGTTCTAATCTACAACACTCGTGCATCATTATGTTCATATACTGCCTGGCCAAAAAATAAATAAATAACCACCTTGATATACCTAAGCAAATATCTCCGAGCCTCCTCCAGTTGGTCAGGTCTTGGTTCAGCAACAGTCTGTGCTCAAAGAATGAGGTCAGCTGACACCTGAATAAACTGAATGACCAGGTTATTCCATCAATGGATTTTTTTCTTCCCTGATGGCACGGGCATATTCCAAGATGACAATGCCAGGATTCATCGGGCTCAAATTGTGAAAGAGTGGTTCAGGGAGCTTGAGTCATCATTTTCACACATGGATTGTCCACCACAGAGTCCAGACCTTAACCCCATTGAGAATCTTTGGGTTGTGCTGGAGAAGGCTTTGTGCAGCGATCAGACTCGAACAGCATCAATGCAACATCTTGGTGGAAAATTAATGCAACACTGGATGGAAATAAATCTTGTACCATTGCAGAAGCGAAATCAAAACAATGCCACAGCGAATGTGTGCTGTAATCAAAGCTAAAGACGGAGTGTGTGACCTTTTTTTTTTTTTGGTGGCAGTGTAATTTGGACATTTTAAATTGTAATATTAATCTAAAATGACAATAAAAGAAAAAAAAGTCTCCTGAAAACAGCAGTGCCCAATGGGAGCTGACATCAGTGGAGCTATTGTCCTACTATGGACAGCTGCAGATTCCAATAGCAAGCAGGGTGTTTGTTTTTTTTTTTTCATTTACTCAAAAATGTCTATGTGATGCTGCCAAATTCTGTACATATGACCAATTCAGAAAATAAAATTAGAGAATGAAGTAGGTACAGAGCAGTGGGCGTATGCCAGTGGAGGTGAAAATGGTGGTTCATCTGCAATATGATGTCTTGAAAATAAGCAATTAAAGATCGCTCAAACATGCACGAATCACTCTAAATGCAACTTCGAGAGTGTGAATGAGAAGGGGAAACAACTGCAACATGGTTAAAAGCATGATGAAAAGTCAATTTTGCATAATAATTAACAATTGCTTTAACCTATATGCTTCAGACTTACTAACCACAAAGAGGCTAACAACAGAGCCCTGCAGATGATGGAGAGAAGAATAATATTTACTATATATATATATATATATATATATATATATATATATAATCTTGAGGGAACATATTAATTTCTATACATATATTTTCCCAAGAGCACAAGATATTTAACTTAAAAAATAAAAATAATATCTCGTTCTTTCATGATGATTAAGTCACTCCCTCAAAATAATTAAATCATTCCCTCGTGATAATTAAGTCATTCTCTCAAGATAATATCATGTGGGAACGTGATATTATCTCATGGCCACTCAATAGCATTATATTTTGCAAATGTCCTATGCCGGGCTCCATAGCTAACAACAAAATATACAAAAAAGCCGTATACACTTAAACACATTCCACATCTACTTCACACATACAGTAGCGTGCCTTGGTTTTTCTCGACTAGGCAAAGTAGCGGCTTTCCTCCTGCTATAGTCCATGTTGTCACTGTGCCAGCTGAGCTGAATCAAAGGCGCCTGAATGGAGTCCCCATCTGGACACTGACCTGCTGCACGCCGCACTGAGGGACCGTGAGATAACTTCCCTTTCCTCCTTTACATCCAAACGCAGGTCTCTGTCTAGCGGCTCCTCACAGACCCTCTCAATATGCCACTGGTACCACTGGGAGCCACACCTGAGGAGTGGGCCCCTGGATACTGCCTGTGATGGACAAACCTATTTATGCCTTTGGGGCTTTGGGTTTGTGAAGTAAAGAGCAGCTATTTAAAGGTTTGCATGTAGGAGGTGAACAAAGTCCCAGTGTGAAGTAGAGTAGAGGAAGTTACACATGTGTACTGTATATGCCAAAAACTATTTAGGTTTTAAAAGAGGTCTTAAATTTAAATAGCAGTAAAGTGCTCTATTTAAGTATCATTTTCAGATATCTGTATTTTACTTTACAGTGGGTACTTTTTACTTTTACTTCAAATATGTGAGAGCAGGTATCTGTACTTTCCACTCTACAAGATTTTTTTACTGGAATGAAAAGTAAAAAGTACGTTTCATTTGATTTGAGGGGTTATTTTTGCCGTGCTCGTGGTAATATCCTGACTAAAGTTCAAGCGTCGGCTTAGAGCAAACAAAAATAAATACAGAAAATTCATGAGAAAAATTAAGAAACCAAGTCATATTTCTACTGTTGACAAAAATATATATAATTTTTTCATCAGTATCACAACATATAACACAAATTAACAACAAAATCTGTGAGAAATACTTTTACTTGTTACTATAAAGTACATTTTTATAAGTATAAGTATTTTATTACTTTGACTTAAGTCTATTTTTTCATGTTTTTGCCTCTGTGTCTGTACTTTTACTCAAGTAACAAAACTGAGTACTTCTTTCACCACTGAGTAAAACTATATACATATTAGTAAACTGAAGTAGTGAGTACCACGCTGTGCAGTCATGAGTGTAGATTCAGCTAGTCAAATGAAATTCTAGGAATAAAATATGCATACTTTACTTTTAACTCTATAGTTTTTGCAATAGGACCAGAGTTAACCTATAAATAACCACGAACGTATTAAAGTAATCTAATTGAATAATACTTACAAAACTTTTTAATATTGCAATATGCATCTTGTTAGTCATTTTCAAAGAAGCAATGAAAATCCAATGCCACTCAACCATGCTACACTAATTAATGAACAACTTCCTCTTTAATGTAATTAGAGAGCTGTCAGCACAAGCTCAGTCCAGAGACTTTCATCACTCACCTCTCCCTGCGTTCACCCCTCTTCACTTTGACTTGTATGTAATTAGACAGGTGTGGCCACGTTGATTGCCTTAGCTACACATTCATTAGCAGTGGATAATTTGTTAAGACGAACAGTAATCCCGAGCTGCATGTGGCTTTATCCTCCGGGGGGCGACTGCAGGCACGTTCTCGTGTGAAAGTTCACCTGCAGCAGATTCATCACCGGAGCAGGACTCAGCAAAACGGTCACCTTCTCCAAACCTTGGCCGAATGTAATGTAAATGTCAGCTCAAACCAAAGCAGACGACATCACCGATCTATCTGACTGGAGCTGAAGTTCAAATGTGAAACTAGATGACATTCTGAAACTTGTATAAGGTGCAGGACAGAAAAATGTTTTAGTTTCACCTGAGGAGTTTGCTTATTTCGCACGATGTCTGTGTCTTTTTCACTATACAGTATAGGTAAAAATCCTCCAGCTAAGGTAGTCCTGACCAAGACTAACTCAAGATCTGGAGTCAGAGATCTGGCATTCAAGGATGGGTCAAATGCAGAGGATAATTTTATCTACAGGGACAATAAAGCGTACCTCTACCTCTACCTGAAATTGTTGTCTCCCTTTTAAATGCCTTGAATTGTGTAAGCATGGGTAAAACTTCCATTTCTCAAGTTTGTGCCAGCTAAGCTTGAATAAATGGAAGAGTTTATGACAGGGAGGGCATCGGTTTTAATCTTGTGTAGAAGAAGCAGTCAGGTGAAGTACAATAATGAACATTGCTTTATATTTTGTCTCTCAGATGTACGTTTTTGATTATGGAGAAGTACGTCGTGTTAAATGTGCTCACTTTTGGTTCAGTCAGAGAATTTCTTTTGTGCAAACTACAACATTTGTTCTTAGAGTTGTCCCTTCAGGGCTACAGTAGTTGCCGAAGGTACGGCTGTAAGGTATGGATTTGAATTCTGAGGAGTTTGCCACCGAATTCTGCCAAAACTAAGCTCTTGGGGGTTTTCCTGACTTGCAAAACGAGAACTTGGGACAGTGATTATAAAAGGATGATCATTTTAGTATTTTATTGGCTCGAGGATGTGGCTTTTGTGTGTGTTTTATCAGGAAGACAAAACCCAAATGTACTCAAACCAATTTTAACTTTCTGCCGTCACAGTTTTTCACTCTCATAGGATATCTACACTAGAAAATGCCACCACAGTGAACATTACATAAAATCAATTAATGGCTTCTCTGCAGATGCCTTTTCAAATTGCTTTCCCATTGGACCCCCACGGTTCATCGATGTGTTCCCATGCAGCGCATGATGGGAGGAGATGACAGAGGGAGGCAGGAGATGACAGAGGGAGGGAAGCAGGGAAAGAGATGTAGACTTTGGCTAACACTCAGAGCTCCACAGCCCTGGCTCGGTCTCCTGGTTCTTTTCTCTCTCCTCCACTCCCTCTGTTGAGCTGGGATGAGTTAAAGCATCACCAGGGACATGCCATTTACAGGTGCCATAGTGTCTTTGTGCAAATTACTATCTGTCCATCAAAGAGGATTATACAGTAATAATGTCATAACCACCTGCTAAATATGTAATCTAACTAACTAATCCCTTGTTTGTATTAGAGTCTTTCCGGGAGAACTGGTGCATTTCTATGGCTATTTCCGCACCTTTAGGCTTATCTGTGTGAACAATAAAGGAATAAAATATTCACCAACCTGCTAAAGCGGTGTCTTTGAGTACTACGCACTAATTCCCAGTATACAAAGTGTATTTCCCACATTCTGGAATGAAAAGTTGCAAAGTGAAGTCATTTTTCAGCCCAGCTACCGTCAAAAGTTGGCAGGCGAAATTGTAACAGCTAGCAAGTAAGCTCTCTCTCCATCTCTGTCTCTCTCTCTCTCTTTCTCTGTCATTTTCTTTTTTACTCTTCCCTCTTTCTCTTTTTCTTTTTCTCCTTTCTCTGTCTCTTTCTCTCTCTTTGTGTCTGTCTCTCCCTCTAACTCCTTTTGTTTTTCTCTCTTTCTCTTTTTCTCTCTCTCTTCTCTCTCTCTCTCACTTTCTCTCTCTTACTCTTCTCTCTTTCTCTCTGTAACTTTCTCTCTCTTACTCTTCGCTCTTTCTCTCTCTTTCTCTCTGTCTTCTCTCTGTCTGTCTCTTTCCCTTTGTCTCTGTCTGTCGCTCTCTCTTTCTCTCTCTCTCACTCTCTCACTTTCTCTCTGTTACTTCTCCCTTTCTCTTTTTCTCTGTCTCTCCTCTCGGTTTTCTCTCTTTCTCTCTGTCATTGTGTCTCTCGCTCTCATTGTCTCTCTCTCTCTCATTGTCTCTCTCCCTCTTACTCTTCTCACTTTCTCTCTGTCTCTCTCTCACTTTCTCTCTTACTCTTCTTTCTTTCTTTTCTCTCTTTGCATTCTTTTCTGTCTGTCTGTTTCTTTCCCTCTCTCACTGCCTGTCTCTGTCTGTCTGTCGTTCTCTCTCTCTCTCTCTTACTCTTCTCTATCTGTCTCTCTCTCTTCCTCTCTCTCTCTCTCTCTGTCTGTCTGTCTGCTGCTCTCTCTCTCTTCCTCTTCTCTCTTTCTCCCTTCCTATATGATGCAAACTCATCATGGTCCAATGTGGATTGATAAAATTATAACACACCTTTACCACTAATAGCTTATCTCTCTCATTCTCTCTCTCTCTTTCTTACTCTTCTCTCTGGCTCTCTCTTACTCTCCTCTTTTTCTCTCTGGCTCTCTCTCATTTAAATTATCCAGGGAGCTTTCTATCTTACTCTTCTCTCTTTTCTTTCCCTTCTCTTTTGTCTGTCTGTCTGTCTGTCTCTGTCTCTCTCTCTCTCTCTCTCTCTGTCTTTCTCTCTCTTACTCTTCTCTCTTTTCTTTCCCTTCTCTTCTGTCTGTCTGTCTCTTTCTCTCTCTTTCTCTCTCTCTGTCTCTCTCTTACTCTTCTCTCTTTCTCTTTTCCTATATTATGCAAACTCATCATGGTCCAATGTGGATTGATAAAATTATAACACACCTTTACCACTAATAGCTTAAAAAAATCTATATTAAAAAATAGCCCGACATACTGTACCAGGAACTTTTACTTTTACATTAATGAAATATTGAAAACATAGTTGGGAGAGATAGTTGGTGGAGCACTTATCCACTGTTCCAAAGGTCGCCGGTTCGAATCCCACCCTTGACGTGCGAATCCAGCTTCTACAGATGAATGCTGTTGCTCTGTCCTTGGGCAAGACACTTAACCCACCTCACCCCCATGTATCTGCGTACACCGGTGTATGAATATGTGCGTGAATGGGTGATGATGGATGGATACATAATTTACTTGAGTTGACAGTGATTATAATGTCATGCTTTACTATTACACTTATTTCTCAAAATGTAATGTATGATGAGTTACCTTTTTCTATGTACCAGTCTGCTGCTGTCAGTGATCATATACTGAAGTGAGCTATAAGTCAAAATTAACAGCCTCATCAAGTATTCAAGACTGGATCCAATAAAACCGGCGGAGCTCAGTATTGTTTTATGGTATATTTACATTTTAAAGCTTGATTAAATTATCCAGGGAGCTTTCACGGGTCCCTCCCACTTTCAAACACATGACTGACTTTCATTATTCAAATACGGATGGACATAAAGGACAGAAGAGGAGAAGTGCTGACAAGGAGACTGAGAACTTTTCAGGCAAAACTGGACGGATAAAACGCTCAATTGTTGTGTTTTCGGGAGGGATGAAAATGCGAACGCGGGATTCACAAAGAAACACATGCGCGACCCCCTGCTCCACTGGCAGACAGCAGACTCCGCAGCACTAACACAAGGCTAACACGAGGCTAACACGAGGCTAGCACAAAAGCTCGAAGCTGATGAGTTTATATTTTGGAATTTCACACACACACACACACAAAAAACTGAATCACTATGTTTAAAAGAGTAAGAGAAAAGTATAGCAACAGAAAAGCTGAAAATTGTTTAGGAAGTATAGTATTATTCTGTGTATGAACCTGTAATCGAAGTTGAAAAGTGATACTGCCATTGCCATATACTTTACATATACTTATACATATACTTATATATTTTTATGTCATTTAATTAATATAAACAAGTATAGCAGAACATTGGCTGTTTGATTATTTTGAGGAGTTGACTAAATTGTGTTATGTCTATTTTAAATACCTTAAGAGTGACTTTTTTTTTTTTTTTTCAAAATGTGTTTACTATTTGGTTTCATAACAAGAGATGAATTTAAAACCCATCACTGTACACTCTATGAAAAAGTATTGGTCATCATTATCTGTCAGAAGATGCTATAAAATGTATCTAGAGACTACTTGAATGGGGTAGTTATGCATGTACAGTAGTTATTAGTTTTATTAGTTTTTGTTTGTATTGTTCTATATTTAAACAGGGAACCCATGAAAAGTCTGAGTGCTCGCATTGGACCCTCATTGTATAAATAAAAATAAATGAAAAATATAGACCTCTGCAATGTGACGTGCTCAGCTGGTCTGTCGCTGTCCATGGTGCTGAAATGCTTCATACTTTCGGGTTGTTCCATATTAAAGACTGATGAGAAAAGTTTAAGAATGTTTTTTAGTTTATTCTTACCCTGAGCATACCATGTGTCAGTGAAAATGAGAATAGCATTGCATAAACACTAAGGGAGAGGGGAGTTAAAGATGCTATTTTTGTCAGGAAAAGACAATTCTTCCTTAAACAGGAATGGGGCCCTGAGACATAATCTCTCACAGATCTATTTTTCCTTCCCCAGACCCAAGACAGACAATAGTAGGACCATTAAAGGTTGAATAGGGACATTAAAGGCTGAAACTGGAGACAATAGCTGTTTAAAGTTTCAGTGTAAACACGCCGCCGGACCTCTTATATTACACATAATTAACGTTGAATTGAATTAAGGATTAAACGTGCGGTGTTGTCAGTGAAGGCGTTTTTACAGGGCTGTGTCTCAGAGCATTAAAACTGTCTGAGCACAAAAGGGACCTGTATGGGGAACAGGCACAGGCCAAACAAAGAGTGGAGGGACAAAAGAGCAACACTATAGAAGCAGGGCTGTGTGGAGAGAGGCATTAAATATGAGAGGATATGGATGGAGAAAATACAGATGTGGAGAAAGTGGTGCAGCCAAAGCATTAGGGGATAAAAGGATTGGAGAGTGCAAATTGTATGTCCAAATTACACATCATTTTTGTCTTTCTTTTTTTTTCCCTTTTCTACGTTTTATTTATTTATTTATTCATTTATTTAAACCAAGACAGACAAGTTAAGCATTTTTAAATACAAGTATACATGTATAGATGTAGGTCTAAGACATATTAATAACAAGAAAGTGATTCAAATAATAAGACAAAAGTCATAACAGGACAGTTTGTAGACAAAAAATAAAATAAATAAATACAAATAAAAATATTATCTAATTTACCAAACCACAAAATAAGAAAATCAATCTTGTAAAAATGTAAATACTTGAATCAACAAACTGAACTCATTCAAAATTCAGATTTTGATTTTTAGAAAGGATCATTTTGTTGTTGTTGCAGGATTTGCTTGTATAATTCTTTGCTGGGTTTATCGGTTATTTTGCTTCAAGAAACATGGCCAAATTTCATTTTGGCTTCTGGCAGTATTGTCTAATTTACTGAAACAAGAAAATGAGCCATGCAAAATTCTATCAACTTGCACCAAGAATTGTTAAACAATTAGATCTTTGTGTATTTACGAAGTATGACAGCGTGCAGTGGTGCACTGAGGAAAGCAGTGCCAGAGCAGGTGTAAGATGAGTAAATGGGAGCGTGCATTTCTAGGTCAACAGGATCATGATGAGGGGAGCGTTACTACAGTGTAAAAAATGAAAAATATGTCCAGATGTCTTTGATCATCACCGAGTGTCCCCTCACTGGCCCCTTCAGGTAGGTATGAAAAAGGCAAGCTTTGGAAAAACACTTTCAATTTGCTTCTAAGTGCAGAACATTGATTTGGTGTTGAAAGCGTCGCCTTCAGGCCTGAGCATTCACACTTCCAGATACTGGTCGTCTACATGTTTAACAATGGGACTTATATTACGGCCATCTCACACCACGATAATGTGTTTCATGGACTTGGGTTTGAGAGATTAAATGGGCTGTTAAACAGAATAGGGTGTGTGTGGTATTATGTTCACACTGAACCAAAATATAGCAAGTAATATTTTTAATGGCAGGAAGTCACACTGACAAGTATATTAAAAGAAAAGACAGATGGGAGAGTGGAGTGGTAGATCAAAAATAGATTTTTTTATTTAAAAAAAAAAGAGAGAGAGAGAGACTTGTGAAAGGTCTGCCACCTGCTTGTCTCCCCAGAGATATTACTGCTTGGAGTGTTCCACAATATGGCATTAAACTTATGGAGACAGTTCAGCAGATGGCATCACTATGCCAATCTAACGGGGAGGCGAGCTTGTTCAAAGTAAAAATGCATGTTTCCCAATATGTTTGTGTTAGAAAACACCTGAAATGGATTTAAAATGGATATGTTTAAGGCCATATCATGGAACATTCCAGGAAAAGCTTTCATTGAGACAAACAGATGTTTGTAAGATGTTTGTAGAATTGAGGAAAAGAGGATCACAGATGGAGTCATCTTTGTGTCATTATGTAATGTGGACTCTCTCAAAGCTCATTAGGATAAAATAAATATAAAAATGTTTCATATTTAATTCAAATGAGATGAGTAATATACTGCGAGCTCTAAACTCCTCATCGCTCTTGTCCTTCAAATGACTTCTGTCCAATGATATCAGATATATGCACATAAACAGTGGACTGTCAGTGTTATAACGGGAGCGTCTTGTGGTCCCAGAGTCCCATTGCGTGTGGACACACGAGTGTGACTGAAGGTCCAGAGGGTGCGTGACGAGGGAGAGCTGAGAGCCAGAGGTGAGAGGGCCAATCAGGGCAATGCTGCCAACCACATATGACCACGATCAGAGCACGGACAGCAGGGAGGACGGAAAAGACACTGCAGAATACTGCACTGCTCAACAACAAATATAAGAAACAGGTATCCAACGTAGAACGAGTGACAAATGTGTTCAAAAGTTCAAAAGTGGGTGAGAACATTTTGTTACAGATCTAAAATATAGACCAATTTTTTGGGGGATGGTACCGTTTGTTTCAATATTTCAAAATGAGTTTGTCTTTTGAGAGTTGTCTTTAGTTGTTTAAATGAGATGTCAGAGGACTCAATGTCGACCACCTTATATAATCATTTTAGAAGTACCGGTAGTGTTTTTATATAAATGTTGTAATAATGTTCAAAACGGGAAGCGACTCATTCCAGAGCTGGCTGCATGTGCATTACAAAATGGATCTATGCAATTTTAACATTGTTTGTTTGTATGTACTTGTTTTGAAATGTGCTGCCTCTTGGCCAGGACTGCCTTGAAAAAGAGGTTTTTAATCTCAATGGGACCTTCCTGGTTAAATAAAGGTTAAAAAAAAAAAAAAAAAAAAAAAAAAAAAACAGAGAGAGATAAAAAAAATGCAACAATATGTATTTATTACATTTTTTTCAATATTTTGTAAATATTTTTATATATTATGTACATTCTAAAAAAAGAGTGAGGTGGCCCTTTAAAAAGCCAAACACAGTTTTTTTAGACTGCATACTCTTGAGTTCACGGTGTTGCTAACTGCTTTAGTTGTTAGATGAGTAAATATTTGTGTGACCTGGCATACAGTGAGGGAACGTCCAAATCCCAAGTGTTGCATTAAGCCACTTAGTTCAGGACAGCAGTGACGGATCGCCCATCTGGAAACTGGGCAAATGCCAAAAATGTGCCGCTTGGAATGGCTCATTAAAGTTGCGATGAAAGAAATGATTTGGGGAGATAAATGGTGACGAGCTCAAATTGATGAGAGGCCACAGTGAATTACAAGAATGAATAAAGCTTTAATACAGCTTGAAGGTGCTGAGTGGTTACATCATATTTAGCTGCAGCTCTACGGAAAATAAAAGTATCATAACCAGTGGTGGAAGGCAACAAAGTACAAATAGTAAAGTATTGTATTTAAGTAAACATTGTAGGTATTTGTACTTTACAGATACCTACAAACTTACTAGAATCTTTTAAAAAATGTTCAGTTGTTTCTGTTGAACAAAATTCAGCAACTTTTATTTTTAAAAAAAATGTACATTTGAAGCATTATTAGATCTCAAACAATACTTTTACTTTTTATGTTTTAAGTACACTTTTAACAGGGTAATAGTTTTACTTAAGTATTTTTATTTATTTATTTTTTCATGTGATACTGCTACTTTTATGTCTTTGCTCTGGTACCTGTACTTTTACTAAAGTAACAAAATTGAGTACTTTTTCCAGTACTGGTTTTGGGTGGGACTTACGTACATTTTATATTGGACCAAATGGTGTCTCTTGCCTAGGGCCCCCATTGTGCTAAGCAACAGCCCTGACTATTAATTTCTCTATGCTTTTAATAGTTATTTAATCTTAATTTTGTATTGCATTTTCCTAATCTCCTGTTCTTGAACTGTGCATTGCAACAGCATTGAAATTCCTCAAAGCATTCTATAGACCAATAGTATTTAATGCACAGAACCTGGAACAATCTTCCTGAAGATGTGAGACAGGCCTCTACTTTGACAATGTTTAAGTCCAGCTACTAAAAAAGCTACTGAAAGTAAGTAAGTACCCGTTTAAAAATGTACTTTGCGCAGACTTTGAGATCTAATAAAGCTTCAAATGTAGTGATTTTGATAAAGATTTGTGCTGAATTTTTTTCAGTAGAAAATATATTTTTTTCTAGCTGTTTTATTTGTATATTTTTGTTTGCTCAAACTACAAATGCATTAAAAATAAACCCTCAGTCTTTTCAACAGGTCTCAAACAATAATACAAAATACTTTTACTTTTCAGTCTAGATAAAAATGTAGAAAGTAAAGTAGAAAGTACAGATACCTGCTCTCAGGTAAAAGTAAAAAGTATCTAATTTAAAATCTACTTAAGTAAAGTACAGATACCTGCTCTACAGATGTACTTATGTACATGTCTGTGTACTCCCTCAGTCATCCAGGTATGATCCATAGCAAAAGAAAAGAATATATTCTGGAAAAAAGCTTTAGAGTGAATATGTTTCACTCTCCAAGACACTTCAGTTCTGGTCAGATTAGGACACTGCCTTATATCTGTCTGAAGGGAGGACGCAACTGCACTGAAACACACCTATTGTTTATAGTTTGTTTTTTTTCTTTTTTTTTCTTTTGCTATAGTTAAGCAACTTGACTAATGTTCGTTATATTCCCCCACTGGTATTAAATAACAATGAATGGGGAAAAACAAAACAAAAACATTAAAATTCTAGGTCACTGTAGTTCCATCCCTTTGACAGTCCTTGTTTTGACAGAGTAGCCAAACCTCCATTGACATGTTTTGGTCCGGGCCACATTGGTGATGGGACTTTTGAGCGTGTCCTGAGAGAAGCTGCTTTGACTTTGTGGCTTGGCGTGTGATTGCTGCTTGTAAACGCACGCAGAGCAGCCCACACATTTGAATGAGAGGAGAGACGCGGTGACACATATCGACTGGAGCCGGGCTGGAGACAATATTGATCTGAAGTCTGAAGAGCACAGACAGTGGTGCACACAGAGCGGAGAGAGGGAGGAAAGAGAGGGGGAGGGAGAAGGAGGGAGAGAGAGCACAGACAGTGGTGCACACAGAGCGGAGAGAGGGAGGAAAGAGAGGGGGAGGGAGAAGGAGGGAGAGAGAGCACAGACAGTGGTGCACACAGAGCAGAGAGAGGGAGGAAAGAGAGGGGGAGGGAGAAGGAGGGAGAGAGAGCACAGACAGTGGTGCACACAGAGCGGAGAGAGGGAGGAAAGAGAGGGGGAGGGAGAAGGAGGGAGAGAGAGCACAGACAGTGGTGCACACAGAGCGGAGAGAGGGAGGAAAGAGAGGGGGAGGGAGAAGGAGGGAGAGAGAGCACAGACAGTGGTGCACACAGAGCGGAGAGAGGGAGGAAAGAGAGGGGGAGGGAGAAGGAGGGAGAGAGAGCACAGACAGTGGTGCACACAGAGCGGAGAGAGGGAGGAAAGAGAGAGGGAGGGAGAAGGAGGGAGAGAGAGCACAGACAGTGGTGCATACAGAGCGGAGAGAGGGAGGAAAGAGAGGGTGAGGGAGGGAAGAGAGGGGGAGGGAGAAAGAGCACAGACAGTGGTGCACACAGAGCGGAGGGAGGGAGGACAGAGAGAGGGAAGGAGGAAAGAGAGGGGGAGGTAGTAGGAGGGGAAGAGAGCACAGACAGTGGTGCACACAGAGCGGAGAGATGGAGGAAAGAGAGGGGAGGGAGGAAAGAGAGCGGGAAGGAGAAGGAAGGAGAGAGAGCACTGACAGTGGTGCACACAGAGCGGAGAGAGGGAGGACAGAGAGGGGGAGGGAGAAGCAGGGAGAGAGAGCACAGACAGTGGTGCACACAGAGCGGAGAGAGGGAGGACAGAGAGGGGGAAGGAGGAAAGAGAGGGGGAGGTAGTAGGAGGGGAAGAGAGCACAGATAGAGGTGCACACAGAGCGGAGAGAGAGGGGGAGAGAGGGGGAGGGAGGAAAGAGAGGGAGAGGGAGAAGGAGGGAGAGAGAGCACAGGCAGTGGTGCACACAGAGCGGAGAGAGGGAGGACAGAGAGGGGGAGGGAGGAAAGAGAGGGAGAAGGAGGGAGAGAGAGCACAGACAGTGGTGCACACAGAGCAGAGAGAGGGAGGAAAGAGAGGGGGAGGGAGAAAGAGGGAGAGAGAGCACAGACAGTGGTGCACACAGAGCGGAGAGAGGGAGGAAAGAGAGGGGGAGGGAGAAGGAGGGAGAGAGAGCACAGACAGTGGTGCATACAGAGCGGAGAGAGAGGGGGAGAGAGGGAGGGAGGAGAGAGAGGGGGAGTGAGAAAGAGGGAGAGAGAGCTCAGACAGTGGTGCACACAGAGCGGAGAGAGAGGGGGAGAGAGGGAGGGAGGAGAGAGAGGGGGAGGGAGAAAGAGGGAGAGAGAGCACAGACAGTGGTACACACAGAGCGGAGAGAGGGAGGAAAGAGAGGGGGAGGGAGGAAAGAGAGGGGGAGGGAGGAAAGAGGGAGAAAGAGCACAGACAGTGGTGCACACAGAGCGGAGAGACGGAGGAAAGAGAGGGGGAGGGAGGAAAGAGAGGGGGAGGGAGAAAGAGCACAGACAGTGGTGCACACAGAGCGGAGGGTGGGAGGACAGAGAGGGGGAAGGAGGAAAGAGAGGGGGAGGTAGTAGGAGGGGAAGAGAGCACAGACAGTGGTGCACACAGAGTGGAGAGACGGAGGAAAGAGAGGGGGAGGGAGGAAAGAGAGCGGGAGGGAGAAGGAGGGAGAGAGAGCACTGACAGTGGTGCACACAGAACGGAGAGAGGGAGGACAGAGAGGGGGAGGGAGGAAAGAGAGGGGGAGGTAGTAGGAGGGGAAGAGAGCACAGATAGAGGTGCACACAGAGCGGAGAGAGAGGGGGAGAGAGGAAAGAGAGCGGGAGGGAGAAGGAGGGAGAGAGAGCACTGACAGTGGTGCACACAGAGTGGAAAGAGGGAGGACAGAGAGGGGGAGGGAGGAAAGAGAGGGGGAGGTAGTAGGAGGGGAAGAGAGCACAGACAGTGGTGCACACAGAGCAGAGAGAGGGAGGAAAGAGAGGGGGAGGGAGGAAAGAGAGGGGGAGGTAGTATGAGGGGAAGAGAGCACAGACAGAGGTGCACACAGAGCGGAGAGAGAGGGGGAGGGAGGAAAGAGAGGGGGAGGGAGAAGGAGGGAGAGAGAGCACAGACAGTGGTACACACAGAGCGGAGAGAGGGGGAGGAAAAAGAGGGGGAGAAGGAGGGAGAGAAAGGAAGGGAGAAGCAGAGAGGAGGAGGGAGAGCGGGGGAGAGAGGGGAAGGGAGAGGAGGAGGGAGAGAGAGCACAGACAGTGGTACACACAGAGTGGAGAAAGGGGGGGAGAGAGAGGGAGAAAGAGCGAGAGAGAGGGAGGGAGAGCAGGAGGGAAAGAGAGGGAGGGAGGGAGTGAGGGATGGGGGAGGGAGAGAGAGTGCAGACTGGTACACACAGAGCAGAGAGAGGGTGGAGGGAGGGAGAGAGAGGGAGGGAGAGGAAGGAAGAGGAAGGAAGAGGGAGAGAGCGTACAGACAGTGGTGCACAAAGAGCAGAGAGAGGGGGGTGGGGGGGCAGAGAATGGAAGAGAGAGGAAGGGAGAGGAGGAGGGAGAGAGGAGGAGGGAGAGAGGGAGAGGAGGAGGGAGAGAAAGGGACAGAGGGGAAGTGAGAGGAGTAGAGAGAGAGAGAGGGACAGAGAGTCAGAGAGAGCGCATCAGGAAGAGAGGGGGAGGGAGTGATAGAGGGAGAGGGAAGAGAAGGGGGATAGGGGGAGCAAGGGAGAGAGGGGAGAGACAGAGAGAGGAAGGGAAGGCAAACAGAGTTGGAGAGAGCACAGAGGGGAGAGAATGGGAGGGAGAGGGAAGGGAGGGCAAGGGAGAGAGTGGGAGAGAGAGAGCGGGGGGCAGAGAGAGAAGGAGAAAGGTAAAGAGAGAGAAGGGAGAGGGGATAAGAGAGAGGGAGATGAGGAGAGAGGCAGAGGGAGGGGGTGGCAGGGACACACGGAGAAAGAGAGAGGGAGTGAGGATGGGTAGGGAGAGAGAGAGAGAGAGAGAAGGGGAGAAAGAGGCCATATAAGTGTAACACATCAGAAAGGCCCGCACCTCACCACTGTACGACTCACAAACAACATTGGAAGCCCCGCTGTTTGTCAGCTATAGTGAAATGAGAAAAATGTGATTCAACTATTCCTGGTATTTATGTTTATCTGTTATGTAATAAAGATAAAGTAAACATTTATCTTACTGAAGTGTATACTATATGGGACTATGCTGACAGGGCTTGAAAATGAAACTGCTGACATTATTTCAATTGTTTAACAGCCTTCTGAAATGAGATTTTGGCTGTCAATTGTTTGTATCATTCATGTTAATCCCCAGTCTGATTTAATCCCGTCACAGTGTGCGTTTGGGCAGGACCATCCACTCTTCTGCCCACTACTCAATCCCTAGACCTCCATCTGTCTCTCTTTCCCCTCTTTTGTAATTAATTTAGTTATACCTGTGTCCTTTTGTCTGTTAGAAAGAACATATTTTATTGTTTATTAATGTTATTCCTTCAGCAAACATGGTCACTCTACTAAAATTCCAAACTGGAATAAGATACTGACGAAAAAGGCTCGATACTCATAACCAAAATCTGATACTAGTTTTAATATACAGTAGATAAAGATAATTTCAAGATCCATTTATTAGTTTGTTAGATTTTTCTATAGCGATTCTGCTCTTTTAGTATTCATTATTTTCTGGTTATATATATTTTTTGGCAACACTTCTTGAGACAAACATACATTGGCCTGCAGTCACCATCGTCCCCCGTTCTGTCTGGCCTGTCCTCCTGCCCCCGGTACAGTCCTGGATACAGCCGTCCCCTTTGGGCCCGTGCCCTCTCTGGCTTGTTCGCCCTCTTTAGCCCCTGCGCCCCCTTTGCCCCTCGTCTGTCTGTCTGTCTGACTTGTGTCCCGCTGTGCGATGTTCACCTTGGTCCAGCACAGCCAGGTTAATGCTCCACATCAGCAGGGGCCTCCGGAGCGTTTAGCACTTATAATGGATGATGCAATTACTGCCAAAGTCTGCTCCCTCCAGCACTGTGCGCACACACTCATACATCTTCCTCTGTATGGGCACAATGCGTTTGCCATAGCATGTTTACAGAAGCCAACACTGTGCTGTAAAGTCACTTATTAGTTTGAATTGTTTTGAGAAGGGGAGAAAAGTAGAATTATCTCTTTGTATGCATTTTATTAATTATTATTATTATTATTATTATTTTTGTCAGCAGTTTGAAGTTTATAGAAGTTGCGTACTGTTATGTTACCAGATCACCCAACTTACTGTAGTTCTACAAGGTCCTATGTTATTCAAAATTGCCTCTTGTCAGCTTTAAGCCATGTTATAATGCTGTTCCCTCATCAAAAATATACCTGAGTTGTGTTTTGTTTCGTTCACATAGGTTTGAGTAGTTCTTTGTTATTAGTCTATCTGTCTGTTCCACCTTGTGATGTCATGAAGTGGTAGTTTGCAAGGTAACAGCTACCTTTTACCTTTTTTTTTTTTTTTTTTTTTTGTAAAGATCGGCATTTCCAGAGCTGAAAACATCCAAATGATTCTTGAGTGAAGGTGTATGGAGTTTAAAAACACAGTGGAGCACTTCCTGTTTTACCACATGACATCACAAGGTGGAGCAGAGTGTTTTCAAAAAAGAAAATAGCATAGTATGGGACCTTTAAATAAATGAATGAATGAATGAATGAAAATAAATAAGTAAATACATAAATAAATAAAATAAAATAAAATAAATACAAAAAATAAAAATAAAATATTAACAATGTCCAATAAAAAATACTTAAGAGCATGCTTCATGAATCAAACATTTTTTCCACTTGCATACATCCATGTTTGGGTTCGCGCTATGACCATAGGCTGGTTTGTAGCTATCTGGGGCACAATGAGGCCCCTATAACAGATTGTGAAGGTGAGTGAGTTCAGTGTCAAAGCAGATTTAGTCCCGTCACAGTGTGCGTTTGAGCAGGACCATCCACTCTTCTCCTAATGAGGGGTTAGCTGGACCCCCCAGGCTGCATCCACAGCATAACCACAGCCTGTCTGCGCCGGTACAGGTACAAAACTCCACCCCTGCTCTCTTTACTAACCTCTCAATAGCTCTATCCCCCCACCCGCTTTCCCCACATTCCTCTCTCTCTTTTTCTATCTACCACTCTCACTTCACTCACTCCCTGTCGTTTTTCCCTTTACCCCCTCACTCTCTACCTCCCTACTTCACCTCCTCTCTCTTTTTCTCTCCATCTAACCCTTTCCCTTCTCACTCTCTACACCCTGGTCTCTCTTTTTCTCTTTCTTCTTCAACCCTTGTCACTCTTTCTCTCCCTCCCCTCTCCCTTGATCCCTCTCACTCTCTATCTCCCTACTTCCCTCTCTGTCATTCCTTTTTTATCCCTCTGTCTAGTCCTCTCGCTCTCTCCCCACTCCTGCTGCTTTGTCCTTTGACCCCTTCATGCTCTACTCTACTCTAATTTTCTCTCTCCCTACCCCTCTCCCTCCTCACTCTCTATACCCTTGTCTCTCTCATTCTCTCTCTCCTTCTACCCCTCTCACTCTTTCACTCGCTCCTCTCGTTCGTACTCTCTCTCCATCTAGCCCTCTCGCTGTCCTCTGGCCCTCTCTTCTCTCTCTTTTTTCTCAGTCTTTCTTTTCTTTCCCTCTCTCAGCAGGGTGGGGCTGTGATTACCTGGGGGACAATATTCAGACAGATGCCCTCACAGTGGGAGCCCCCTCTGTGGATGCACATAGACCATGCACAGCGACCCATCTTCATTTAGCATTGCACACACTGCCAAGAGCGCACATTGGAACATTAAACACAAATAAACCATAAAATAATTCATTTTTTTCATAATTTTAAAAGCATAAATTGTAATAAATCAGTTACGTGATCACTAGCCAAAAACGTAACATTTTGTACTAATCTTTGCATGTAGTACCATATTTTCCGGAGTATAAATCACACCAGAGTATAAACTAAAAAATGCATAATAACGAAGAAAAAAAACCCATATACTTCACATATACATTGCATCTGAGTATAAGTCGCACTCCTGTCCAAACTATGAAAAAGTGCGACATAATCCGTAAAATACTGTACTTGTTTTGATATTTACCTATAAGGACTGCGGAGGTAAATTAGCTTTGTATCTATAATCCAGCATAGTTACCTTCAAAATTCCACAAATTAATGCTTTCATTGTGTCTTTGGGCAAAACGCTTTGGTGGTTTCCTAGAAAAGGATCTACATTTTACTACTACAAATTTGAAACTGTAATTTTAATTGTATGTATTTATCCAACTTCAAATGCCCAATGAACTGTTAACATAAAACACACACACACACACACACACACACCCACACACACACACACACACACACACACACACACACACACGGGTTCTGGCATGAGGTTCATGGGTCTAGCAGCTTTGAAAATTTGTTCACATTTCTTGGCCCTTGGTTTTCATGGTGCAGCGTCAGAAAAAGAAACGTAGATCTGGTTTACTGGTTGATATTTTGATTTGTAAATGAGCTGGACTGGAGGTTTGGTTTGACCTCTGGGGGTCGTGTGAGCATTGCAGTGGGTAGACTGTGACTGCTCGTATAAATCTGCAGCAGAAATGGCAATAGAGAGATGGGAATATGCTGCAGGTCACTCTTTAAATGTGAACTTGACATTTAATAAATGCTGGAGAGATGCTGTTTACAGGCAGGAGTCCACTGCTCTGGAGGCTCCTGTATTTGACTCTTCCTGTCCTTATCTTTTATGTACTAAATAGTGGCTCAGATCAAATAAGGATGATGTCTTTTATAAAACCTATATAGACCTAAATCAGGGGTGTCCTCCTTTCACAGAGGGCCACATCAACAAAATGGTTGCTCTCTTAACTTTAAGACAGTATAAATGTAACTAAATGTAACCAAATGTAATGTAAAAAATATGCAACTGCTTTTTTAAACTTGTTAATTAACCGTTTCTATGTTTATTAGTTATTCAAGTTACAAATATTGCATATGGATTTGCATAGATATGAAAAAATGGCTGTGTAACTGTATCTCCTGAAAAACTGATATTTTAAGACAGTCATACCTTTAATTTAGCTTTTCACAGGCCGCATAAAATTACGTCGTGGGCCACTTTTGACACGTTTGACCTAAATATTAAAAAACACAAAATATTATCTGATGATTTTTTTTTTTTTCAACTTTTACAACAACTACTTTTACTCCTTACTCTTAAGTATATTTTTAAAATGGGACTTCAATTTTTTTATTTAGGTACATTGGTTTATTCATGTGATACTTATTTTGTTTTCTCCGGTAACTGTATTTTAAGTAACCAAATTGAGTTCTTCTTCCACCACTGCTGGTAATGCTTGGATGTTTTACTACTCTTCCAGGAGACTTTTTTAGTTCTGACAGGGTTCTGGCTAATCACTCCTATTTGAAGAGGGGAGCTAACACTAAAACTAACACTCTCTGTTTGTTTTGTTACTTTGTTTACAGTAGCTGTTATTGCTTAAGTCAACTGCACTACCCTGAGGTGTGAAGACAATCCATACCTTAGGGTTTATCAGCTTCACTCCAGTATTTTAGTGTGTTTTTAGGGGAATACATATTTAGTTTATATTTGGTATATTTTGATGATGGACAAAACTTTATTAATACCAGTTGACATTGAAATAATATGGAAAAAAAATAATAAATAGGCTAAAATGTCCTTATTTTACAAGATCAAGAATAGATTACCATAGAGCAAAACTGTGCCCTCTTAGCTTGTCTTATCCCCTCAGAGACAGAAGGTGCAGATCTCACAGCCAATATGTCAGGAAGTCAAAACATATCTGAGGAGGTGACAAGCTGCCACGTGAAAAATATAATCAAGATAAACTCACTGATTCAGATCAAAATATCAAAACCTCAATCTCTCTCCCTCTCCCGCCTCTCCCCTCTCCCCCTCCTCCCCTGTCTAAATCGGTCCTGAATAATTCTGTTACCTTGCTCTGAGAGAAGACATCAATTTGCCGTGCCAGGGAGAATTGCAAATGAGCTCGGAGTTAGCACTTTAGGAGATGGGAGGAGACGGAGGAAGAGATAAGCTGATGAGAGGATTTGAATTAGGCCAACAGCAGCAGAAGCAGCAGCAGCAGTAGCAGCAGTGGGGAACAGGAACAATACTTTTGCAAAATTTGGAGAGATTTTTGGTGACAAATTGGACTGTTCCACTGTTGGGAAGTGACGGGATGGATCTGTGGGAACGGCAATTGTAGAGCGCTGGTTTTAGTTTGCAGTTGGATTAGATTTCAAGATGAGCGAAATATATGCCGCAGAACTGTTTGGTGTTTGAATCAATATTTTATAGAAGAACACAGTATAAGAAACCAAATCTATTGCTAATAAAGAAGAAATGAATGTTTTCTTGGTTAATATGGAGAAGAAATATATTTAAATTGGCACTATGTAACTTAGAGGTAGAGTGTCACCTGCTGATTTGTCTCCATGGAGATAGTAAAAGAAAAATTATGTAAACTGGACAAAAAGTTGTGGGAGAGAAGATGTTTCTCCGCTCATCCAATCCGCTTCTTCAGTTCTCCAGTTGACAGATTTGAATCTTTCTTTTACTATGGATCTGAGAGATTACACAAATCTCTATGGAGATGTCGTTGCTTTTCCTGGAATGTTCCACAGTACGGCATTAAACACGTCTATCCTATTCAGCTGCGGGTGTTATTATTATTGCAAACATCATGCACTGTGAGAGAAGTTCAGACTCAGAAATAAGTTTATTGCCATTGAAAGTGAGCAAAATTCACAAACTTTCCTGAAAAATAATGGTAAAATATAAGATATGTTAAAATAAAAGTGATTCTCTGAGGATTTGAGTGCAATAGGAAGGATTTTAGTTTATACAATGTCAAGTAGAGCTCCCTTGTGCTTAAACTACATTTCCACCATCATTGGTTGATTCTGCTTTTAAGATTTGGAACAGCAAGGGCTTGTGGATATTTAAAAATCTATTCGTTGATGGAGTCTTTGTGTCATTCTCTTAGCCAACTGAACTTTTTGATGTCCCTCAGACACACTTTTTCCATTCCATTACAAATTTGTAATTTCACTAATAGTAGATATCCTTCCTTTCCTAATCTACCGAAGGCAACAACTTTAGCTGGCATTTTGGATAAAAAATATTCATAAAAAGAAAGAAGCTATTAGAGAATTGTACAACATTTGGTTAAATTTACAGTCTCCATCCCGTTGTCATTATAAAATCACACTGGGAAAAAGATCTCATGCTGGACATAACTGACAATCTTTAGGGGTAATGCGTCGGAGAGTGCATTCTTCTTCTATTTGTGCTGGACATGGACTTCTCCAGTTTAAAGTTCTTCATTGATTGCACCCATAGACTGTGTTAAGAAGTGGTCTAAGCGAGTGTGACGTCACTTAGTGTCCGGCTCAAGTCAAATGAAGCTCATCGAGGCTAGCGCTTATAGGAACAAATTTGGAGCTGTAGGAATTTCCTTCCGCAATGCTGGTTTAACATGGAGTGGGTGCTTAGCAACACTGTCAATTAAACCTGTTGTTATTAATATCTTGATTTAGGGACAAAATAGCAAAATAAAAACATCAAGAACATTTTAAAAACAATTTACGGAGCCTGACAGCAGCAATTATGAAGAGAGAGGTGACAGTTTTTCAATAAAATGGGAACTGGAGCCAGTTAGAGATCAATGTTTCATATACTATCTGAAGCATGTAAAACCAAAATGGTGCCCACTTCTCTGACTGCGCATTATTCTCGTGCTGTGGCCTTTGCTTCTTTGTTGGCACGGTGCCTCATTCTCTTGAGGTTATGAAAGAAGAGACTCTGCCCACACATGACCAGTGGATAAATGATCTCATGAGGTTTTTGCACATTGAAAAGATGAGGCGTACACTTGCAGGCCCATCCATCCATGTTCTTCCGCTTAATCGGGGCCGAGTCACGGGGGACACAAGCTAAGCAGGGACTCCTAGACTCCCTCACCCCAGACACTTCCTCCAGCTCCTCCGGTGGGACTCCAATACGTTCCCAGTTGCACTTGAAAAAAACATGGCGGTTCTGAAATACATGAACAAACAAACCTTGGCAGAGTTATATATCATTTCTTTTAAAATTTAGAATCTATTTCTTTGCATTGCCTGCTGTTTTAGTTTGTCGAGGTTATTGTTTGAAAAAAATGCCCAGCTAATGATACTGGTACAGATAATATGTAACTTGCTGTTGGAAATATTTAAATACAAGTATAAAATAAAGGCATGTATATTAAATAGACTGAATTTAAATGCAAAATATATACTGTAACTTGGCCTAATGAAAAACAGGATGCAGCCTCTCAACCATGTGGATATTTGAAATTATATAATGTAACTATAATAACGTACTAACTAGCACTTATGCACATTTATAGTATGGTAATTGCATGCTAACTGGAATAATGGGGGTTACATGTATTTAGCCATGTCGCTATATGATTATCAAGAATACTGGTATTTTTTCCTGGTACAGTCTCCGTATTGCAAGTGTCATTCAATCATGATAAAAATAAATAAATTTGCAGTCATTCGTATGTAATTCAATTTAAATTGCTGGTAATTGGCCTGAGCCAGTAATGAAGTAAATGGTGAAATGCTTTCTTGATCAGTTTCTTCTTCTTCTACTTCTTCTTCCTCTACTTCACCGCAACCACAAATTGGACCCCACTGGGAGTGGGAACGGGCAAATTTTGGAGTATGCTCATGAAATTCAGAAAAGTGAAACAAGCCTAAATTGGAGCACTGTCCTAACATGAACAGGAAGTCAGCCATATTGGATCAAAATTATGTTGTCACGTTTGCTGCCTTAGTATTCAACTTACTTAGCAACGTACTGTATTTAATCCTCTTTCATCAAAGGCAAAGTCACACAAAATACTGCCCCAAACCTATAAATAGTGAGAATTTAAGAACAGGAGTAACACTGGACAAATCTGATCACAGGGGATGGATGTCAAGACCCCAAAAGCCGGAAAAACATCCCAAAAATGTTTCCTCTGTAAACACTGAGCCGCAGTGTAGTTGTGGAAGTTATCAGAGGTAATGCCCAAAAGTAAAGACTCAAGTCAAACATCAATAATCCACAACACTCATCTCTCTTCCAGCCCCCACCCCACCACCACCACCCCTCTTTCTCTCCCTCTCTCTCTCTTTCTAACTCTCTTTCTCCCTCCCTCTTTCTCTCTGGCACATCCTCCTTTTAATATTTCAACACTTTTGCTCATTCATTTCCACAAAGGCCAGACAGGGACAGATTAAATTTGCGGCATAAATAAATATTGCGTAAAGGTCGTCCTACACCTGTTATTTGTGTAACCTCTAAAGTAATTACGCTGCGAGGCTGTATGAGAGCTGTTTGTGTTGATTTGATGTCTCTCCCCGCTCCTGCACTCCTCCTTGTAAACAGTAAACAGGTGACATAAATAAAGACTGTATCAGATTGATTAAACTGGGAAATACAATGTCAGTTATGATGAGTAATGGGGTATTATTGGTGAGGATTGGTGAGGATATCGGAACTTTCAGTCAATATAACAAAGTACGTTTTTTGTTTTATGACAGTGGTTAGGATTCTGACAATATTTGTGAAAAGAACACGCTGATGCATAGAGGTATTTGGCTGGAAATTGTAACTCAATAATAAAATGTAAAAAAAAAAAAGAAAATAGGAAAACTTAATGGCTGAACTAAATAACAGAAAAATGGCAAGGCAAATCAAGTTTATTTGTATAGCACAATTTGTACACACATTTATTCAAAGTGCTTTACAAAATGAGAAAGACATTAAAATCAAAATACAATCAAAACATAAGTTATTACAAAACAATCATCATAAAATTAACATTAAAATAGTGCAGAATAAAAACCTTTCAATCATATGCACAGCTAAACATTTAATTTAAACATTTAATTTAAACATTGTCAAAATTGGGGCCTGTCTCACATCTACAGGAAAACTTCCAGGTTTTAGCTGCATAAAACTGAAACGCTGATTCCCCATGTTTAGCCCTGACTCTGGGCATCAGTAGGAGGCCGGCCCCTGAAGTCCTCAAAGTGTGAGATAGTTCATATGGCACTAACATGTCAGAGATATACTTTGGTGTTAGGCCATGGAGAGACTTGTTCACAAGCAGAGCTGCTTTAAAGTCTATTCTCTGAGCCACAGGAGTCAGTGCAGAGACCTGAGCACAGGACTTATGTGCTCGTACTTCCTGGTTCTAGTCAGGACCCGAGCAGCAGCGTTCTGGATGTGCTGCAGCTGTCTTGAGGCTTGTTTGGAGAGGTCAGTGAGCAGGCTTACAGTAGTCTAACCTACTGGTGTCAAATGCTAAAACAAAAATGTGAAAAATAAGTACCAAATATATACAATTTATATACACTAGTTGGGGTCAATTAGTTATTTGATTTAAGGCCTAGATTTATTTGTGCTGAAAGTTATTTGGATGTGGCAAAGGCCGGCTTTGTTGTCATTGTGCAAAATTACATTTTTACTTATGTTTAAAGGCCCCATGGCTATAAAAATGGAAAAAATAAAAATCCACATTTCACTTTAAAAAAAATATATATATATTATTATACTTTTTTTTTTCTTTCTTTTTTTTAGATTTTATTTATTTTTATCTTGACAGAAATGTTGGTGCAATTTTGTTATATTTTTGTACTCTTAACAAGTCCACAAAGTACTATGTAAAAAAAAATGTGAAAATGCACAGTTGCATCACATCACAGTTGGTCATTTCTAGTATTTTTTTTCTTTCTTTTTTTTTTTTTTTTTGTATCTATTTCTTTTCATTGTCTGCTGTTTTTGTTTGTTGGGGTTATTGTTTGAAAAAAAAATGCACAGCTAATGCAATGTAATAATATGATGACTAAACTCTTAAATAATTTGAAAAGTAGCAAACAAATACACAAAAAAAATGAATTTAATTGAAAAAAAGAAAAGAAAAAAAGAACAACTACTGAATTGGATTCATGACCCAAACATGATATAAATGAGTGCCCATCAGACGGTGTATGTATAGGACGTGTATGTGTGGACGCAGAGCGCTGAATTAGATCACATAGAGTCTAGAGACGTGCTGGCGGCTGCATAAAACATGACTCCACTGTAACTGTGTGTTCCCTCAGTACAACATCGCGTGCTTCAGCCCTTTTAGGAGAGAGCGGAGAACCAGGTCAAACGTGACAAGAGCTCAAGGCAAGAGAGGGGGCCAACAGTACACTTCCTACACAGCAAACTCTACAACACAATATAATACACACACACATACACAAATACACAGGGGAGAGGCTGCAGGGACCCAAGGCCAGGTGGTTTCTCATGTTTAATCTAACTTTAGACTCAACTTTTGCAAATTCTGGTTAAATTTAGAACAGGTTTTCAGTTTGACTTTTCATTCTGGTAGCACCATAAAGTTTGGACAACATTTGAGTGTAATATGGCAAAAAAAATAAAAATAAAAATTATATATATATATATATATATATATATATATATATATATATATATATATATATATATATATATATATATATATATATATATATATATATATATATATATATATATATATATATATATATATATATATATATATATATATATATATATATATATATATAAATAAAGAGAAAATAATAAATAATGATTTCTTTTCTACTTTCCGTATTTTATTACCCCCGAGCACTACAAGCAGATTTTATTTTTCTTACTAAAAACATATAAATATCGTCTACCATATCACAAAATTAAATTCATTCATCAAAAATAATCTTTGTGTTTGTGTTTTTGTTGTTGTTGTTTTTTTTTTTTGTCAGGCTAATTAAAAGGCCATATCAAAGACAAAGATCCCAGCTCATCACTAATTAATTAATTTGATTATTTGTACATCTATGTTAATACATTGCTTAAAATGACATTATAAAACATTATATTTTGGATGCTGTAGATCTGTGGAGTTTGAAATAAAATATATGATATATTATGACAAATTAGCCTCACAAAAAATAACTCAAAAATCATCCTAAAGTAATATAATGAAATTAAATATAATGGAAAAACAAATCCAGAGAAACTTTGGAGCTATTGTATATAGCTGTAGTTCTTTAGTATCAATAAACAGTTTTATATCTGTTCTGCACTGGGATGATATTGTCCTTGTTATTTGTTATTTTGCCTTAGTTTAACCCTGGGACTGCGTTATCTCTGCAGTGGATTTGCATATTCAGAAGTGAGTAAAAGATATGTGATCCTTGGGTCTTGTGTGTGTGGCCCCGGTCTTAAACTTGGTCTGTGCCAGTTCTCCGCAGCAGCTGCTCATAAAGGCCCTCTGTGTCACCACGGCGATAACTCTGTGCTGTTAACATTTACTGTTTCTTCTTCACACTGTCACTTCACACACTTACACAAATATATCAGCTCTGATGGATGCTAGCTAGTATGAGAAAGTGCTAACATAATATAAACATTGGTGTATATTTTAGAAAGTAGTGTGAGCATAATCATGAGTTTTGAAATGAGGAAAAATTTGCATAGTTTTCAAAGCAATGAACAAATCAAAACAAAATATTATATCTATTGAATGGGGAAAGCTGAAACCCATGAATAGGCTTTAGTTCAGGAAACTAAGGCCTTGAATCCCTAATAATGACTAATTTCAGAATGATTCAAATAAATTAAAATAAAAACAAAAGCACGAGTATAATTGAAGTGGTAATAATACTGTTAATAAAAGGTTGTTTTTAGTTTAGTGTAACTTTTTATTTTTGTATTTTTTATTTTTTTGTAGGAGTTTTGTTTTGTTTTTTGTTTTTTTTTGTTTTTTTTGTTTGTTTGTTTTTTGTTTTTTGTTTTTTTTGCATGATTCCATAGAAATACAATACAATGTGAGAACATTCTCATTCGTTTTATGCCTTACTGTGGAATATTATTGCCAAAGGAACAACATTTCCATGCAAACAACTAGGATGCCCATCTCTAGGCCAAATAAAAATCAGGTTTGTGGAGGTGCATGCAAAAAAAAAAAGTATTTTTGTCTCAAAAGTTACACGGTGGGGCATTAACATTAACATACTTCTTCCACCTCACCCTCCCAGTGTCAGTAAACCCATTTCCAGCTGATTGACCCAGTAATGTTTTTGGCTGTCCATTTGGGGGGTTTCCTTCTGTAATCCTCGCCAGCCTGTCTCCAGTCCGCCCCAGTGGTCTCCTCACACTTCATCTAATAACGGGAATGTACTGTATTCTTGCATGCGGCGCTCTCTGCAGCAGATAAACAGGCGATTGATGAAGCTGGTCTAATGCACAGGCTTACGGGCACAGACAGCACAGCCCGCAGTAAATATGTGCAGACAGGATCAGGTTTCCACATTACAGCCATAGAGATGCAGTCATTCTCCTCACCCCAGACAGTAACAGCACTAGCTTCAATTATCACGTCTGAGTAGCGCCGATAACACATGCGCGCGGCACCACTCGCCACCATTAGAGACGGGCAGATTCAGTTTGCTTTTCACACTGTCTGAAAGTTCTATTCATTTAACTACCTCGCCACATCAATTGTCGGCTAAATTTGTGTGTGTGTGTGTCTGTGTGTGTGTTGGCTAATGAGCAGTTGTTGGGAATAGTATGGGAACGCCAACTAGTCTGTTGAAAGGTGAGATTATATTAAAATGATTGTATTTCATTTCTGCTCTGTGTATAAGTGAATAACACACGTAATTGCATGTGGCAGCTTGTGGCAGTTATGACCATAGATTGTATAAAGAAGTGAACTAAGTGAGTTTGACGTCACCCATAGCGTCCGGTCAAATGAAGCTCATCGAGGCTAGCAGTTATAGAGGCGAATTTGGAGCCGATTTCCATATTTGGAATTCCGAACAATAGTATCACAGCAACTAATAAGTCAATTCTTAATGATGCTGTTGAAGGTAAAGCCTACACCGCTGGTTTAGCATGGAGCCGGCGCTTAGCAACACTATCAAAAAAGGAAAGAGGGCACCTGATTTGTCTGCTATTAATGTTCATATCTTGATTCACGGACAAAATTGTTAAATAAAAACGCCAGGATCATGTTGAGCGGGTTAATACAAACAAAAATGTATTTAAATTTAAGACAAAAGTGGCAAGGCTCACTGCAGCAGTTAAAGAGAGAGGGGTGACCATTTCAATGTAAAGTGATTTAGAACCGGAAGTGTGCCCTTGATCACTTTCTATTTAGAATGCTAGTGCGTTAGTTATGTCCATTTATACTTACAGTCTATGGTTATGATGCAAACTAAGGGCATCTACCTGCTACTTAGTATGTAAGACTACTAGGTGGCAGGTAAGACTTTAATTGTTTTTGTGTATGTGTCATTTTGTAGTAAAATTCCCCAAAATATATCAAAATATCTAAATCAGCCAAGGGCCACATATCCAAACATATTCCAAGCAGAGGGCCACAGACCGATGGGCAAAACAACAAGTAGTTCAGATGGATGTCTTTTACATAGTTTTGATAGAGTCACTGCATCTTTAACAAGGTTTATCACAATGCAATGAGATGTTATTGAGGTTATAGGGGTAGAAATACTTAAATTTGTTGTAAAAAGTACTACCTATCAGCACTTGGGCCAATTCAGCAGGAAGCCTGAGGGCCAACAAAACTTGGTCTGAGGGCCGGATTTTGCCCCTGGGCCATAGTTTGGATACTTCTGATCTAAATAATGAAGTATGAAATATTATATACTATAGTTTCCTCTTTTTAGCAGTGAATGTAGGGGCTCTACATTTGCCTGAGAACCAGAATACACACTTCTTCAATACTTTACGAAGATGTGAGTCTGGTCACTGGTGAATTTTCCTTTTTTCAAATAGGCATGATTGACAGGTGGATTAGTCAATCAGGGACGTGCATGGTCGTCCTTATTGGAAATAATAAAGGAAAAAATAGTATCACTGGAGGCTGAAAAACATGGTGAATATCTGCAGAATCAGTGAGCGAAGCAATAAACTGAGGTGAGACAGATTTAATTTGTAAATCATAGGTGACCAATGAGCGCCTTTGTTTGTGTCACTGAAAAAACTAATCTGATTGCATGATCACGTTTGACTGGGCTTGAGATGCAACAGAGAACGTGGGGATCGAGCTGATGTCAATCTTTATAAAAAATACAAAGAGATATCATTTTGGGTTTGATAACTTTGCCCTCAGACCTGTTGGCCCATGTCTTTTTATGAAACACGGGCATAACTATCACTTGGTTTATCTTTTTGAACTCATGTGAACATAAACATGACAAAATCTAATATTTCGTTTTTGCTTTTGTGACTCAGATGGCTATAATCCAGGAGCACTTGCAGCTGCAGAAGGTGGGCCAGAAGATGTCTTGCCTTTTATAGTAAGTTACATGATTTAGTTTGAAATACTTCAGCGTGTAGAAGGCAAACTGTATTTGTGTATGCAGTCTGAAATAAAGGAACTCGAGGACTAACGCAAACCACTTCCATGCCATAAATGCCCTATGAAACTAACACATTTTAACAAGCAGCTTTCAGGAACCCAGACACACTCCAGCACATGCCAATTCAGAATAAACATAATGTGGTCCTAACCTCATGCTTATTACTTACACAAGACAGTAAAGGGCAAATGAATATTGAGAATACGCAGGAGATGTAAAATAATGGCTGAGCTGTCCCGTCGTCCCACTTATTAATAGTTTGATTGAGGCAAAAAAGTAAGATTTGATAAGTTCTTCCTATTCCCTTTTTATGTACTGTAATACTTTAAATACTATGTTGTTATTATTATGGATTATTGGCTGCTGTGTAATACATGAACATACCCCCAAATAAATTGAAATGGGAGTATTTCTCAACATTTATGATCTTAAAATATCTACTTGAGTATACGTAGATCACTGGTCATGCTAATCAAAACTGACCACCTTGCTGTGTGTCTCTGTGAATTGATTCTGCTTATCATTTTTGCTTCATTGTCATTTTTGAGTTGTATTTAGACCTATCTTTGAACTTGGTTAAGAGTGGCTTGGTAATAAAATAAAAAAATAAAAAAGAATGAGGAACACATTTTGCATTTGTTATACAGATCACCTATAAAGTCTCTTCATAATTTTAAAATGTGATCACAAAGGCAATTGATAAGATATATTAAAATTAGATTTGTTCTGTTGCACTCAGTGGTTTTTAAAGTTTTTAATCACATTTCATTTTTGTATTTCAGGCTTTTTGTTGATTAAAGATGCATCCTTTTGAATGAACCCCTAAAAATGGCTGCTCCTCAAGAGAAAGCACGATGTGGATGCCGGTTTACTGAGATAAAATCGAGGGGCTATGTTAAAGATATCGTGCATCAAAAAAAAAAAAAAAAAAAGATACAGGACATTACTGAACTAAAGCAAAAGATAACATATGTGATTTCAACCATTGATGAGGCTATGCTACAGTGAACATGGCAAGAAATCGAGTACTGTCTTGATGTGCTTTGTGCAACTAATGGCTCCCATATAGAGGTATATTAAATGAGGTAAAAAAAAACAACAAAAAAAAACAAACAACAACTTTGGAAACCACTGAGTATAATAGAACAACCCTGATTAAAATATCTTATCATTTGCCTTTGTAAGCCAATGCACCAAAACACCAAAATGACTTACTGAAGTTAGTGCATGAGACCACACTATACGTGGAACTCATGGCTCTCCCAACACACACCCAAGTGTAGGTGAAAAACATGTCATTTTTTATTCATGTGTTTTCATGGCTGCAAATGTATATCCAGATCTACAGGAAGTAAACCTGAAATTGCACATTAGGCATTGTGCTGTGAAGAAATCAATCAATCTGCTGGAATCAATCCATGTCAAAACAATTGCAGTCACTCAATCTACCCTAATAAAAACTGTAATGAACAACTTAAACATTAACTCTAAAATAGTCCCTGCAGTTTTGAAGTTCTGAGTTTGGAAATTGAACCACAAATTTGACTTTATGGACTTTAAGCTGGTTCATGCTCCTGTGAGGCGTAAAAGGCCATGCAGACTCAGCAGCTCATCCACTGCTCCATTCTTTCAGCCTGGCCCAAGCGTTGCTCCCTTTCCCTCCCCCCTGTCCTCTCCTCTGCCCCTTCCCCCTGTTCCCTCCCTCTTATCTTTGTGGATGCTACCCCTGAATTGTGTTTTGATATTTTCTCAGACTCACAATTGAGCTCTATTCTCAGCAGCCAAAACAGACATTTGTCAGTTCATATGCATCAGGGCACTTTTCCCCCTCTCCTCTGCCCGCATTGGCCAGCCCCTCCTTAGACTTATAGTTTGTGAGTGGCTAGTCGCCCCCCTGCTTTGAGCGTGTCACATGTCATTATCTTTATTTATCAAACTGGCTGAGGCTCAGTGATGCAGCCGCCCTCCTCCGGCCCACAGCGCGCCACACTACAGTCAATATTTGCACGCGATCCTGAACTGTTGAGAGTTTCCCTGGTGGTGAGAGCCTCCATTACATGAAATATTCAGGCAGCGCTGAGACTCCCGTGAGGCCGGGCGCCAGGGTTTTTACTCCGATTTGATTATATGACATGATTTTTTCATGAGCCGCGACAGTCCTGTTGAATTAGAGTCAGCGCGGAATCTTTGTGATAGTCACGGAAGGAAGGCAGAGAGGAAGAGGAGCTCTGCAGCACTTTGAGATCAGGGCTAAACACATTGCTCTTAACAATTAATTTATTAAGAACAATTATTTATGGTTCATTTTTTTAAAGACAAATAGTTTGTAAGCATGAGACAATGCTTAAATTCAGCTTGCATTAACAAAAAAAGATAAAAAGACAATTCTGTTCTAAGGTACAGTTATGGTAGTAAAGTTATTCTGTATTTGTCTCTGTGTTAGTTTAGGAATTATTTCATAAAGAAGTGTTTCCTAAACTTTCCTAATTTTGTACATTTCAGAGAGCGTGATAGGAAGAGTTGCAGATTCAATAAACACTTTTAGAACAGTGAATTCTGATACTAGTTGTACGTGTTAATTAGGCAAGGCAAAAGTTTATAGTACAATTCGTGCACAAAGTGATTCAAAGTGCTTTACAGAATAAGAAAAACATTAAAATCAGAATACAAACAAATCAAAACATAAATAATCATCATAAAATTAACTTTAAAAGAGAAGAAAAACCTTTCAGTCACGCCCACAGCTAAAAAGAACTGTTTTAAGCCTGAATTAAACATTGCCAAAGTTGAGGCCTGTGAAGACTGTTCCAGGTTTTAGCTGCATAAAACGAGAGCGAGATGGTTCATATGGCACTAACATGTCGGAGATGTACTTTGGTGCTAGGCCATGGAGAGACTTGTACATAAGCAGAGCTGCTTTCAAGTATATATTCTATAAATAGGAATAAATAAATAACCCAGTGCAGAGACCTGAGCACAGGACATATGTGCTCGTACTTCCTGGTTCTAGTCAGGACCCGAGCAGCAGCGTTCTGGATGTACTGCAGCTGTCTTAAGGCTTTTGGTAGTCAAACCTACTGAAGACAAATGCATGGATAAGTCTCTTTAAGTCTGCTTTAAATAGTATGCCTTTGATTTTTGCAATGTTTTTAGATAGTAAAAAGCTGCAGATGTTATTGATTTGATGTGGCTGTTAAAGTTCAAGTCTGAGTCCATTATTACTCCTAGATTTCTAACATAATTTAAAGGTTTTACAGAGAGAGACTGGAGGTGACTGCTGATGCTTTCTCGATGTTTCTGTGGTTTCTGTCTGAGTTTAGCTGGAGAAAGTTGTTTTGCATCCACACACTGATCTGGTGATAGCAAACTGTTGACTTTAGAAATCTAGTAGGTAACACATCGAGGCAGCTTGTAGATGAAAGACTGGTGACGATCCCTCAGTAGTTTTGTCATTTACCGGTGAAAAGCTCTGAAACTTTCTAGGTCGCAATTTCCAATAATGTCCAAAAAATACCTCTCCCTTGTTCTATATAAACTGTGGTTGTACATGTGCATCTTTTCTCTGTAAATCTTGTAATGAACCTGGAGCTTTCCCGCTCGGCCCTCCAGCACTCCCTTTTCTGTGCCCTGACCGAGTCATCATTCCTCCATGGCACTTTCTGCTTATCTTTAACCATTTTAACCTTCATCAGGATAATGGAGGCCAGAACATTCAAAACACTTAAATAATAATAATAATAATAATAATAATAATAATAATAATAATAATAATAATAATAATAATAATAATAATAATAATAATAATAATAATAATAATAATAATAATAATAATAATAATAATAATAATAATAATAATAATAATCATACATTTTATTTATAGGCTGCCTTTCTGGGCACTCAAGGTCACCTTACAATACAATATAATATACAATTTACAGACAGTTGAAATCAACATTTATGAACATACAGTTAAAAGCATTCAGATAAAAACAAACATTGAAAAGGACAGTGCAGTTGTGGAAGTCACAGAGTTCAACAAATCATCAACATTAGAACATGAAGCATTTTCAAAATGTATCATTTCCATGAACAGTGCACCTGTGTTACCATTTATGTGTCTCCTTTGAATAACTGCAGGACAACCCGCTGGTTTGGGAATGACAAACAGGTCAAAGAAGACACTGAAATGATTAAAGCAACACCGACCACTTTGACATTTGAAATATTTACTCCTTTTTGTAATGAGCAGGTCCAGAGTGTGGCCTCTGTGGATCTGATGAGGCTTTCTAGATGGTTGGGAAGGGACATGGGTGACGGTGGGGAGGAAAAGTAAAGTGAAGAGTCTCTAGAGGGAGTAGATGTAGCAAAAGGGGCCCAGGGGTGGTCTGTGGGCAGGGGAGGTGATGAGGGGTCTGAAACCTTTGCTGGGGCACAGACAGGTCCAAGGCCTGTCACATGGGCCCTGGGGGTGAATGAGGCTGGTAATGAATCCTTTGCTGGGAGAGGTGGAGGTGGTGGTGCTGCTGACTTGTACTCTGAGGGGAGGTATTTGTGTCGCTGGCGATTGGTGACAGTGGTTCAGTAGTTCATTTGATAGAGCGTTTGTCCACTGATCCTAAAAAAAAAAAAAAAAAAACATCATTGGTAGAGCCACAGGTTGGCAGTATGAATCCAGCTCCCACAGATTATTACTGTGTTTGTGTCCTTGGGCAACACACTTAACCCACCTTGGCCCCAGTACACTGGTTTATGAATGTGTGTGAAAAAAAAAAATTATAATAATTCTATCAATCGGACAAAAGTAAAAAAAAAATAAATAAAAAATAAATAAATAAATAAACTGAAATTCTGTTTCACATCACAAAAGTGGCAACATCTTAAGGAACAGAACAATTAGTCCATCAACTTTTTATTGTTTTAGAAACATTAACAAAACAAGTCCTAAATTAAAAGTACATTGTTTTTGGCATTGTACAGGTATAACTATCAAATTATTTTTAAAAACAGGCATTGTATGCCTCTTTTAATGTAGTCAATGAAACTTTCAAATTTATTTATTTTTTATTATTATTTTTTTTTTTCACATTTAAAAAAATAAAATAATCTTATTTAATTATTCCACAAATCTAAATTTGTGGTTTGTGGTAAGATAGCGTCGAGCAAACCAAAACAAACATGGCGACACTGATAGATGTAGTTTGGCCTATTTTAGCAGAAACACTATTTTGCTCTTGAAAAACATGTAGAGAGAAGCATTGGATGGGTGGATGGATCTGCTTTTCTCTCAACTGGATTTAGCTAAAGTTTGATTGTTGCACTGTTCATGCTTCAACCAATCAATGTCAAGTCTTTATTTGAACACTCCGATCATTGGTTAGTGTTACGTTCAGTGAGAGCCGTCCCAGGTTCATGTGTAGTTCCGAGGGCTGCACATATTAATCTGGCTAGAGCCAGGTTGGCGCTCGTATAACTGAGCTCAAGGACAGGCCTGGGTCAGACACCTGTCTGTGGTCTAGTGCTCCACACCACTGTCATCTGTGTGGCACACACACACAACAAACACACACTATACACACTATACACACAACAACAAACATCCACTATACACACACTATACGCACACACGCATGATATGACAGAGGACAAGTGATGGAGAGTGCCTATTGGCTGCTTTCGACTCGATTGGTCCAAGTCCAGAGAGATGAAGGCAGCATGAACGGAATATGTGTTTAAACTAAACAGAAAGACACAACACTATATAATATAGTTCCCCTTCAGTGCATGACTAATTGCTTTTTCGAATGGATCCAGCCCGTAGTACATGAACACAAAATGAATGTAAATACAGGCACACTACTGTGCCATTTATCTCAGAAAAAAAGTTTATTATAAACTGCATATGTTTTGTATTACATTAAAACTAGGATTATTTCTTAATGACAAGTAAAATAAAAAATTAATAAAAATATAAAAAAGAGAAAGATCTGTGCTAACAAAAGTTTGGCACTACCAGGTCACGCCATGATTTTTTATTTTTTTCCCCTTTTCTTTTGTTCTATTTTTAGGATATTCATATTTTATAAGTGACCTTACATCATATCCTATCTGTGTTTCAAAGGCTGTGCTTGCAAAAAGTAAAAAGTCTGATTTCAAAATTCCCATGGAATCGTTTTACATATGCTGCCCTTTCTAATATGGAAATGTAGTGCAATCAAATGCATAGTAATGTGCCATCCACACTGCCTTTCTGCTTTGTCAACTCCAAAAAACAAATGTATCTGTTACTTATTGTTTTAAAATACAAGGATATATAAGTAAAAAAAAAAAGAAATACTAATATACAGATCAAAGTGTGTTTCATCATTTAAAAATCCATGTAAAATAACACTTTATCATATTTTTTTCCCAATTTAGTGGACTTAGTGGACTTATCTTTATATGGTAAATTGTCATCCTCAGCTTTGTTATTATGCTTTATACTACTACTTTATATTATCCAAACACATTATTAAAGACAGCAGCTCAAAACAGTTTGCCACCAAAGTCATGGGAAAAGTCATCATCAGTTGCAGCATTTAAATGTAGCTGTTTTGTTCTCTCATCAAACCCATTCATGCAACCCCTCAATTACTCCACATTGTCAGACTGAAAGGTCAGGCAACAAGTGAGATGCAGACAGGCTTTAGACGAACACACCACTGGACAATATATGTGAATTTCAGATACTACAACATGATGATGTCATACTTCAGGATGGGGGGCAAGAGACATTTTTTCCCTATTTATTACACTGTACTTTGCATTGGAATAGTATGTTGAACCTGATCATTTCTATTAGAAGAACCTCAAACTTACAAAATCAGAACTAAAACTGCACATGTAACTGCAACAACATTAATTTTACCTGTCTCCATCTGTTTCAAGGATTATATGACTATAGAATGTAGTGATGCCATTTGAAACGCAGCAGTTTATTTATTTAAAGTGTTTATTTTTTATACAAATGCCAGATATTGCTAGTAATGATGAGTATATGATGCTGTAGCTCTCGTGAGGACGTCATGGAGATTGGCCCATAATCTGGAAGCTTGCTGTGTTATGGCCGATCTAATTGGTGCAGTTCCCCTGCTACTGCCGGCAGCAATGGTCAAATGAACAGTTCACCCACAGTACTTATCTATTATGGCACTAATTATAGCAATGTGCCAAGGGGCCAGCAAATGTCCACTTTTAATCCAAACTTTATTAAGATCTGGTGAGGATGTTGTCGAGAGAAGCCAAGTAACAGAGCTATATTTACAGAGGAATAAGAGGAAGCAAACGTATTTTAAAGACATTTTTTAGTAGACAAAAAAATATCTCTTCTGGTTCTCAATTTGCTTCCCAAGCACCATGTTTGGTGTATTATTGCTGACTCAAAATGACTTAGTGATATGGTCCAGCACTCATGACCACTTACAGTTTTAAATGCTCGACAGTTGTAATAGTGGAAGGAGTGTATTTTTGCACTTACAGCTGGTGTGATGTCCTTTTTATGAAAGCTAAGTTGTATTATATAGATGGATGGATGGAAGTTGTATTATAAATAGGGAAGTAGAAACCACTGGAGGAGTGAACAGTGGTAAATAAAGGTGCACTGTGTAGCACCAAAGTACATCTCCGATGTTAGTGCCATATGAACTATCTTACACTCAGGACTTCAGGGACCGGCCTCCTGCTGGTGGCCAGAGTCTGGATTAAACATGGAGAATCAGGATTTCAGTTTTCTGCAGCTAAAATCTGGAACAGTCTTCCTGAAGATGTGAGACAGGCCTCAACTTTGACAATGTTTAAATCCAGGCTGTGCATATGTCTGAAAGTTTTTTTATTCTGCACTTTTTCCCTTTAATGTAAATCTTATGATGATTTGTGATTATTTATGTTTCAATTTGTTGTTTTGTGATTTTAATGTATTTTTTATTCTGTAAAACACTTTGAATTACCTTGTGTACGAATTGTGCTATACAAATAAACCTGCCTTTCCTTGTCTGTGTAATTTTTCAGCTGGGGGTGTCCACCACCTGCTTGATATGATATCACTGAATACATAGAATTCTATCAAACTTCTATCTGTCCTTATTTCTTGATTAAACTAATAATAATAATAATAATAATAATAATAATAATAATAATAATAATAATAATAATAATTTAAAACAGCTATTATTGCCTCTCCTCAGACCTGACCAGGCCTTGGCCTAGTGGTGTCACCTAATTTTCTCCATGGACATATACAAGTTCAATACAAAAGTGTAGAACCCTTCAGGTAAAACACTAACACCCACGTGGAGATAAGCAGGTTGCAGTCCTGTCAATTCATACAGGGAAACCCAATGAGAGCACTTGGGCTCTCTTTTTCATGGGCATCCTGTTTAAAATACAATACAAGCTGAAAAACTAACAAAACAAACAAGTATACAAGTCCATATAAAACATTAAAAACAGGTGCAGGTGTGTGTATAAAAGTTCAACGCCAGATTTTTAAAGTTGTGCTTTTCCTTGAAGTGTCCATTTTTGTGAAGCAAAACAGCTATAAGCCCTCCTTCCCGTCTTTGGTGCAGCTCGTCTTTAGCCATATGCAGTTATGTGATCTTGTATTAAATGTTCCAGTATCAGTGATAAACAAGCAGGTAAGGTATTCTGAGAGGTTATAGTGGACATTCAAACAACCACTACAATCTTAGCCCTGGATAGTTTGTCAAATGTACTTGTTACTAACAATTTTACTTGATTTTGAATACAAGCACACTCTTCTACCAATCCCAAGATTTGATTAAATAGTAATAGCTTTGGGTAGTAGACTATCTGGCATGACAAAGTTTGAAGGCAAAAATAACTGTGGATATCGCAAATCAATGGGAATGTTGCATATTTAGAAAAGCACCACATCTTGAATATGAAATTATTTAAACACGCATAGTAAATATAGGCCTCTTATTCGATCGCACGAGCATCTATGTATTGTGTCGGTTGAGTAAGCAGCTGTGAGTTATTTTAGTGCAACATCTGAGACAAAAAGCCTAGCTGAAATTAAGGAGATCTAAACCCACTCACTCACAGACAGTGGCTTTCGGAGGAGCAGTGCACTCTGGATCTTCCTGAAAGGCTACAATTACAACGTCAGCTGCTGCTCCGCTAACGGGAAGAAAATAACTCCAGCTAATTATTCCTTGGTGCTGCAGACACTCCGAGAAAAGGCTTGAACAAAGACACGCTGAAAATGAACTCAACACATGATATGAATATGTAGTGTTGATCCTCTCATGGAAATGTGCAGCCAATTTGGAGAAAATACTGTTCTACTTTGACCTGACTAAGATGTGGGGTTTGAACAATGCAGTAAAGAGTCAAAGTACATGCAGAAACTTAGCACAAAAGTATGTAAATCTGTTTCACTTCTGAGATGAGAGATTGTCTGATGTTGTCCAGCGGTGTCTAACCCACAGACTGTATAAAGAAGTGGACTAAGTGAGTGTGAGACGTCGCCCAGAGTGTTCGGCTCCGGCCAAATGAAGCTCATCGAGGCTTGCAGTTATAGCGGCGAATTTGGAGCTGAGTTACATATTTGGAATTCCGACCACGAGTATCATAGCAACCAAAGAGCCAATCCAGAGCGAGGCTGGTTCAGGACGGAGTCTGCGCTTAGCAACGCTGTCAATCAAATCTGTTGCTTATGCTAGTGGGGGTGACCTCTTGGAAAGAAGGCGCCTAA